>NC_133623.1:67775977-67783477 GCF_048593235.1 Sminthopsis crassicaudata | reverse complement strand
ACTCACAGTGTCTTTGATCCATATCTTTGTTGAATATCTTCCCCTTCTATGGTTAAGTAAATCTACTAATGTTAACTACTAAATGGCCTGCAAGCAGCTAATTTTATCCCAGAATAATTGCCTTGCCCATGAAGCCCTTGACCCAGTCCATGCTCTCAGCAACTTTTGCTCCTAGTTGATCTCTTTCATGTGAATGTTAATCTTACACAATCCTTCTCCCAAGACTCATTTACTCATCTCCTTTGACCACATATTCTCTGGGAAATGGTTCTTGGTCTTCTGTATGTTTTATTTCCCTATACAGACTCTCATCAGAGAAATTTGTTGCAAATATTTTTTTCACAATAAAGTTTGTCTTCTCTTTTTTTAAAAAAAATTTTGTTTCCCTTCTCAAAAGACCAGGAGTGAGAATAAAATGAAATGGAAGCTATATGATTATAATATCCAAGCTTGTCCCCAGAGAATCGTCAAAGAATTGTACCACCCTCCATAGAAGAGGCGGGGCCTATGGATGTGAAATATACCGTCACATGGAGTCAATGTGTTGATTAATTTGGATGACTTTTTCATCTTTCTTTTGAAATTCTTGTTGGGGAGATAAGCTAGGGATGGGTTAATTTACTCAGTCAATTGATCCCACCTCACCTTAAAGTCAGTGGTAAAATGCTCCCATATCTAAACGCAGGTAAAATAACCAACTGATCTTCATTCACTGGCATTAGTTTCAGTTAGATCAGTTTGGGGTTTTAGGATACATGCAAAAAGCCTTTGGAATTAGAGTAATAGTAGGGTTAGAAATTGTATTTGGATAGGCTGAAGAAACTTACACCCACCCAAGTCCTTTATAAATTATCTTTATCCACTTGAGCTCTTTATAAATAATCAAGCTAGTTCAAGCCGTTGGAGCGAGTGTGGGAAATTGCAGTGAAACTCCTCTGGAGGAACATTCCAGTTCTTTCCCTGGCCTTGGTCTAAGTCTCCTCTCCCTTGCCTATCTTTGGTGGAGGAGGACCTTTTGAACTTGGGAGGATGTTAAGACTTCCTCCTAGCGGCATCCCGGAAGGCAGATGAGTGTGAATTGGAAATAGATCCAGAGCTCCATGAGGGTCCCAGCACAGGAACTACACCATGTGTAGGGGGGCCTTCTTCAGTAACAAGGAATGAAGAGTTAGCCCTTTGTCACATGTGTTGTTGAGTTTGGGAAAATGTCCTGTATCAATTAATCTCACTGTACCACTTTATTTATTTATGTACACCTTCCTAAAAGCTATGTTAAAGGTAATTGACTAAAATCAGTCTCTCTGATATCAAGAGATCTCAAGTGATAATCTGGGAGTGGGGGAGAGGAAGAACATCAGTGGGAGCTTGAGCTGATGGCCTTAGAAAATAACCCTGAAAAAAAAGAAAATAACCTTGATTCCTCAGAGAACTTTGAGGGAGATGAGCTGAGCCTCATCTGTGATAGTGGGAGGTGGGATAAGGAACTTGAGAGCTTAAGAGATGTTCACTAAATTGGGGAGTAGCAGAAAGATATATTTGGAAATGAATTTTCTAAAAAGTAATCAATAAAAAAATAGATAATTTTAAAAAAATAAGGCATGGTCCCATAAAAATTGTCAGGAAGGCTCTAACTCACAAGGCACTCAAGCTGACAAGGAAAACTAACTACAAGAAGGATTTTTTTTAAATGCAATTGGAGGGTCTACTTATGGCACAGGGTAGATGGGACAATGACAATTGACAACAGAGAGAAGGCAAAGCTGCTCGATGTTCATTTTGCTCCTAAGTCCTCTGTCAAGGAAAATGATAGTTGTACTAGAAAGAACAAAACAATAATAGCTAATAGGGAGGCGAAACCCAATATAAGTAAGAAGAGTCAGGGCATCTTTAGCCCCGATGAATTTAAGTCATGAAGAAATCTTTATCATTGGCTATCGAATGGCTCGGTGGATGGGATTGCTAAACCCATGAGTGAAATTGGAAAGACCCTAAAGAATGGGGCAGGTGCCATAGTTCTCAAAAAAAAAATAAATCAAATGTTGTGTGATGTTTTTGAAAGGCAGGGAAGAAGCAAATGGAATCTGCAAATTATAGGACAATGCTTTTCACTGGAAAAGTGATTCCTGGGAAAATTTTAGCTCATATTATTAAGGAAACGGTGAGTGAACATTTTAAGAAAGGAAGTGGTAATCACAAAACCATTCTGGCTTCATCGAGAATAAACTCCTGCCAGACTAATTCTATTTTCTTTTTTGGCAAGATGACTAAACTGCTAGATCAGGAGAATGCTGAAAGAAAAAGTTTACCTGCATTTTAGCAAAGCGTTTGATAAAGTCTCTCATTAAAATCTTGTGGAAAGAGACAGAGATGTGGGCTTGATGAAAGTGCACTTAGAAAGATGGAGCCAAAGTTGTTTGGCTGGATTCAGGAAAAAAAAAAAACTCTGTTAATGATCCAATGTCATTTTAACAGGGGTCTCCAGTGGAGTGCCTGGGGGTCTGTGCTCTGGCACTGTGCTGTTTAACATTGTTATCAATGATTTGCATGAAAGCAAAGATGTTGTGCTTGTTGAATTTACGCAGTATACAGAGTGGTGGTGTGGGGGGAGAGACAGACAGAGAGGGGGAGAGAGAGAGACAGAGACAGAGACAAAGAAAGACAGAGATAGGCAGAGATGAAGGAAAACAGAAAGAGACAGGGACAGAGAGAGTGAGACAAACTGAGACAGAGAAAGAGGTAGAGAAGAAGTGAGGGAAAGAAAAAGAGCAAGGCAAGAGAAAGAAAAGAAAGGAGTCAAAGGGGAGACAGAGAGGCAGAGATGGAGAGAGACAGAGATAGAGACAAAGAGACAGACAGAGACAGAGACAAAGAAAGACAGAGATAGGCAGAGATGAAGGAAGACAGAAAGAGCCAGGGACAGAGAGAGTGAGACAAACTGAGAGAGAAAGAGGTAGAGAAGAAGTGAGGGAAAGAAAAAGAGCAAGGCAAGAGAAAGAAAAGAAAGGAGTCAAAGGGGAGACAGAGAGGGGGAGAGGGAGAGAGACAGAGACAGAGACAAAGAGACAGAGACAGAGACAAAGAGACACAGAGAGAGAAGAGTCTCTAAAAACCCCAATAAAGTCTGTGCAGAGGCTCCAACAGGTTTCCCTTAGCCAAACACCTAAGTACACATGAGTCAAGTGCCTTCAGTGGCTGCTTAGAAAAATATTTGTAGGTGCTAATTGACCCCAAAGGGCATCTTGGAAGCCCACCAAGACGCTTCTTTTCGGTTTGTTTGGCAAGACCTGGAAAGCGTGTGTGGGAGCCAAGTCATCGCTGTGAAACTCTGCAGGAGCCATGTGCAAAGTGAAGATGACCCGCATTAATTGACACTCACACACACACACACAGACACACTCTCCCCCCCTCCCCCCCCGGAGGTATCCGTTTCCTCTCCGAATCATGTATGATAATGACCTTCGCCTGGCTTGCAGGAAGTCTGCCTCAGCTCCAGCTTGCCGCTGTCTGCTGGGGGATAAAGAGTGAAATTGAATAGTGCGGGAGGAGGCGATTTCCTCGGCTCTCGTCCATGCCGAGTGCCGAAGCAATTAGAAGCCCCCGCTGCGGTTCCTGGGGGCCGTGAGGGCTCCCTCGGTGACCCGCGGCTCAAAGGCCATCCCCCCGCTCGGCAGAGCCGTGGAAACGCTTCCACATCTGGGCCCGGGGCAGGGCACCCGAGCCATTGTTCCCTCCGGCTTCCCGATGGAGCCCGGCCCTCGGGCCGGTCCCTTTCCTGGGCAGTCGGCTCTGTTTATTATTTCAATAACAAAAGGAGCGAGGAAACCGGGAAATGAAAGCAAAGTCTCGGGGGCCCGCAGCAAACGCCTGCAATTGATTGTCCCGGGGCACTGCTTAATTAGGCCCAGCGCGAAGGGGCCCAGCGTACCCGAGCGCCCCTCCTCCCTCCCCCCCCCCCGTTTTCCGTTAGCCAGGCCGCGCGTTGTGTGTATTTGGGCTGCTCGGGAAATATTCATTTGAGGGAGTGGGACTTTCTTAGTCGCCGCCGAGAAGCGGGACTACTGACCTCCCTTTCTGGCGCTTCCATTCGACACTCACGTTAAGCTCCTCGCCAGCTCTTCCCACGGTCTCAAGACGGGAGCCGTTCGTGGGGGGGGGGGGGTGAGGGGCTCATGAATACATGAATAAAGGCAGAGTGTAAGAATAAATAGAGCTTCGCCGGGCACCCGATGGGCCTTGGGGCCAGCAGGCCGTGCCCTTCCGAGGGGGAGCACAAAAAACCCCCAAAGGGTCATGGGATGCAGAAGGCTAGAAGCCCGGAGCCGTCCACTCGAAATAGAGTCCCAGAGTGGGCTGGGATCTCAGGGGCTCTTGTTCAACCCCTTTCAGTCATTCCCAACACGCCCTACTCTTTTTGGGGGGAGGGGGCGTTATTGGCAAAGATTCTGGACTAGCCCACCCTTCTCCCGCTTCCTTTGCAGACGAGGAAACTGAGACAAGCAAGGTCCAGTGACCTGCCCAGGGTCACACAGATAGTCCTATCTAAATTCAGGAAGATGCGTCTTCCAGCGGCGCCAACCTAACTGCCCCACTAGGTCCCCAACTAAGAGCCACCCCGTTTTGAGGTGGTCTGGAAAGGGTACTGGATTTGGAGCCATGGGATCTGAGTTCCAATTCTCTCCCCACTACTTACTGTGTAAATTTGGACTGGTCATTTTCTCTCCCTCAGCCTCAGTTTCCACCTCTGTAAAATCTGGACTAAATGGTGTGGGAATGGCTTCTAGCTATGAACGTGTGTCTATGAACAGTGTGGAACTCAAATAGAAACTGGGGCATGAAACTGAATTGGAGGATCACCTGGGGCCACATATTGAGTTGGAAAACCACATATTAACATTATCCACCTAATATTGTATTTTGGCTCATGACGGTCATTTTCTAATCACACTTTAATTTGATTCTTGATTGGAGAGTGCTGCTGCTGCTAGGGGTGGGGGAGGGGTGGAGTGGAAAGAGGAAAACACCCGTGGAAACATTTGTTCTGCACGATCCCATTTCTACTTGCACAGTCTGGTTCCACTCCCTCCCAAAGTGGTCCATTCACCTTTTGGAAAGCTTTTCATCGAATTACGCTTCTATAGAACTTCTACTGGCTGCTCCTACTTTGCACGGCTGGGAATAAGCAGAATCCTTCCAGGAACAAGCAGAATCCGTCTAATCCTTCTTCCTCAGCAGAATATTTCCCAAATTTGAAGGTTCTGCCCACCCTCCCCTAGTAAGTGCTCCAGCTTCTTCAATGGGGCATTGGTCGGGTTGCTCTCCAGATTCTACCCACTGTCTTTCCTCAAATGTTGGGCCCAACCCTGTGGATGCAGTTTCTCCAACTGAGGCCTAACCAAGACTTCTTGCTTGGGGTGCTGCTGACTCTATTAAGGAAGCCCAATATCCTCTTAGCTTTTTGTTTGCCTGCCATGTTTATCAAGATTTCGGAGGGCCAGAACTGCAGGTTGGTTCCCAGCCGGTGAGTGAGCTCTCTCCACCATGCCGACTGCCATCTTAAGAACCAACTCCTCTGGAGCCACTTGACTGGCATAGAAGTGCTACATGGGAGGTGAGGCCTCCAACTCCAAGCCCAGGACTCCAGTCACTTGCTGGCTTTTGACACGTACATAGAAATCTACAAGCATCTGTACCAAAGATTGCATCAGACATCGAAGCCTTTCCCAAGCACTGAAGTCCTTCATCTCTCCCCCTCCCTCCCCTCCTCTCCTCCTGTCTGCTCCTCTCTGGCTATTTCAGTGCTCATTTACACCTCTCCAGTGGATGGGCAGAAACAAATCAGTCGATTTTTCTCCCTGTTAGCAGCTCCAATGGCTAGAAGGTTGGAAATGGACAGAGATTGAAATGACTGACAAAAAGAGCTTTTTTCTTCCAGTCCGGATCTTGATTAGCCATAGCATCGCCAGCACCCATTCCCACAGGTAAGTGAGAATTTGCTGGAAATGTTTTCAGAAGTTAAAAATCTGAAAGAAAGGGAGTTTGGACTTTTTAAAAATGACAATCACCCCAGTGTTTCTCACATATTTTTCTCCCTAGATCAGCAGAGCAGAAATTCATAGAACTTCTCTCGCTTACTATTCAGAAATGAACATCCAACCTTGCCTAAGTGAATGGGAAGAAAGGTAAAGTTTCTTTTTTATTTTTAATAGTATTTTATTTTACCAAATACAGGGAAATATAGTTGTCAGCAGACATATTTTTGGAACTCAAAATTTTTATTGAAATTTTTGTATTAAAACTTTTTATTTTTCAAAACATGTGCGTGGACCATTCTTCAACATCAATCCTTGCAAAACCTTGTGTTCCAATCTCTCCTCCCCTTCCCCCACACCTTCCCCTAGTTGGCAAGTAGTCTAATATATGTTAAACATGGTAGAGATATATGTTAAATCCAATTTATGCATACAGATGTATACAATTATCTTGCTGCACAAGAAAAAGCAAATCAAACCAGAAAAAAAATGAGAAGCAAAATAAAACACAAGCGAACAACAACAAAAAGAGTGAAAATGGTCAACAGACATTTTTGTGAAAAAATGTGATCTAAATTGTTCTTCCTCCCTTCCTTACCTCCCCCCTCCCCAAGATAGCAAATAAACACGTGCGTCCTTTTAAACATATTTCCATATTTGTCATGTTGTGTAAGAAAAATCAGACCAAAGGGGGAAAAACACAAGAAAGAAAAAAAATAAGGTAAAAATACTCTGCTTCCATTCACATTCAGTCTCCATTCTTTTCTCTCTGGTTGTAACTGGCATTTTGCATCCCAAGTCTTGGGATTGCTAAAGGTAAATTCCTAATGAGATGCCACCTTTTGTAATTGTTGAAAGGCAGCATGGCTTGGTAGACGGCGTTTAGGACTTGGCTTCCAAAAGCCTATGTTCATATCCCATCTCTTGTTAGGTATGCAATTTTGAACAGATTACAGAGTCCCTTTGAGCCAGTTTCCTCATTTGTAAAATATGGATGGTAATACCTACCTTTGGAGGCTCTGATGAGCTAGTGCAAGGAAACTACCTTGCATAGTCATTTGTGATCAATCTGTACCAAAGAAAAAAAGCAGAGTTTGCCATCACAAAAATAGTGTTACATGTTTGTGTTGTGTGACCAGTAAGATAAAGGACTAGACATTTTCTCTGGTCTTCGTGACCTCCCAGAATTCTCCAAAATGATTTTCATTGTCCATAATAGAGAAGGGTTTCAGCTCTTTCCACGGTCTAAGGTACCAGTAATGCTAATGAAGTAACAATTCAATAAACAGCAGAGAAGGTGCTGAGTAGGCACCTTCTACCCCAAAACATATCCATTAACTTGTACAGAGCCCAGCATCCACCTAGGGCCCATTCTCTCCATCCCCAGTGGGTCACTGCGAGCAGAGACCCAAGTTGGAGAAATGGGAATTGCCCAGTGTGAGAAGAAGGTTTTACCACCCAGGAAAACTGC
>NC_133623.1:67760977-67770977 GCF_048593235.1 Sminthopsis crassicaudata | reverse complement strand
TTTAAATCATTTTTTTTTCCTGGAGATGCTGGGGTGATGACTCCATGGGCCAAAGACTGGGAGGGAAAGGAGTCTGAACTTCCAGGATGGTCTGGTTCTCCACAGGACTGACTCCGGTCTAGATTAAGTTTGTCAGCCTCACGGAGAAGGAGATGGTGTAGTCGTCCGGCTATCACCTGCACTCCCTGGGTCTAGCAGCACTTTATAATGTTTATATTTTATTTTATGTATTTATTTTTCCCCTGAGGCTGGGGTTAAGTGACTTGCCCAGGGTCACACAGCTAGAAAAGGTTAAGTGTCTGAGACCAGATTTGAACTCAGGTCCTCCTGAATTCAGGGCTGGTGCTCTCTCCACTGCCCATAATGTTTATATTTTATAAACTTTATAATATTTCAATATAAAATGATTTTCCAAGTATATGGAGAAAGATAAGCTGCAAAAGGGCAATGAAAACATGACCAACGAGTGTGTCTAGGATGTTGACCGATGACTTGCATGAAAAAAGTAAGAAAAGAAGTCAGAAAAAAGTAAGTCAAAAAACAAAAGGACATTGGATCATAGAATTATTGGATCATTGAACTAGAGTTGCAAAGATCTTAGAGGCCAACTAATCTAGCCCCCTCATTGTTTTGCACTTAATATTATTTCTGCCCCCTTCCCCCGATTACACGGAAAGGTAATTTTCATCTTTCATTTCTGTAAGATTTTGAGCTTCAGATTTTCCCCCTCTCCCCCTTCCTTCCCTCCTTCACGAGACAGCAAGCAATCTGATACAGGTTCTATGCATGTACAATCATGTTAAAAATGCTTTCATATTAGTCATTTTGTGAAAGAAGAATCAGAACAAAAGGAAAAAAACCACAAGAAAGAAATAAGAAAAAAAACAAATAAAAAAGTCAAAAGAGTATGTTTTGATCCTCATTCGGACTCTATAGTCCTTTTTTGGAGGTGGAGAGCATTTTCCAGCATGAGACTTTTGGAATTGTCTTGGATCATTGTATTGTTGAGAAGAGCTAACTCTCCCATGATTGAGTGTCACAAATGTTCTATCCCCTTCAGTTTACAGAGGAGGAAACTGAGGCCCAATGAGGGGGAAAGACTTGCCAAGGTCCACCCAACTGTGTGTAATACAACTGTACTAAGTATCAAAGGCAGAATTTGAACAGAGTACTGCACCTAGAATCAGGAAGCCTTGAGTTCACATATGGATTCAGATACTTCCTAAAGAGAGTGGATAGAGCACTGGGCTTGAAATAAGGACTATTTCTCTGCATGGGTTCAAACCGAGCCTCAGACCCTGGGCAAGTCTCTTCTCCCTGCCTCAGTTTCCTCATCTGTAAACTGAATGGGAGAAGGGAATAGCAAGCCCCTCTGATGTCTTTGCCAAAGAAATGGGTCACAAAGAGTCGGATGTGACTGAATAATAGCTTCCTAACTGTGTGCCTCATTTAAACCATCTCACTTTCAGTTTTCTCATCTACAAAATGGGGATAATGCTAGTGCCTGCCTCCTAGTTGTTTAAGGTTCAAATAAAGATGCTAATTTAAAAGTATTTTCAAAACCTTGAAGCTTTACAGAAGTAAGTGCTGGCTAGCTCCAGGAAGGCGGAAGGGACATGGTCACACGTCAAAAAATGATGGACTATGGCTCAAATAGTATGGTACGCCCCCAAGAGTGAACAAAACGCAAAATAAGACCCGTTTTCTAGGGGGGGTGTATGGGAAAATCTGCCCAACCAGAAAGGAGGTGATCTCTAGCAGAGGAGGTGAGGAAACCCCCAAAGGAAAGATTGCCTACATATGCATGTGTGTGTGTGTGTGTGTGTGTGTGTGTGTGTGTTTCAGGATATTTGTATCTTCAAATGAATAGCATCATGGAGATGTCGCCAAAGCAAATTTAGACCCACTTTGACTTGGCTGAGAAACCGCCAGTCTTCCCCATCTCCCCGTCCCCTCCCCCCTTCTCCCTGCACTTCTCCCCTCCCCCTCCAGTGGAGCCAGGTCGTCTGCAGTGGCTGAGCATCCAAGCACTCCTCAGTCTCATTGTTTTTCTAACAGTCCAGATGCATTGGGCCTCCCGGGGGGTGAGCAGCACAGGATGAGGCTCACATCAAAACATTCCAGATCAGAGTGTTCTGGGGCCCCCTGGAAGCCTTGGGGGGGCAGTTCGAGTTTGGGGACCTGCTGCCTTCTGGGAGTGCCTCCTGGGGGGCCAGGCAGAGTGCTTGTGGGCTTTCCTTGGCCACGGAGAGCCGGCCAACCTGACCATCCCAAGGGGCCCCGGATCTAAGGCTACAACCTAGGGGACGACTCACTCAACTGGTGAAGAACTGCTTCGTTTGGCAGAAAGCAGCATGGGAGATTCACAGTTCATCAAAGCTGAAAAGCAGCAGCCTGACCTGGGGAGACGGGCTGATGGCCGGGCCCCCCCTCCTTCTGACTGATCTCTCATCAGGAGCCCAATTTGGGTCTCAGGAAATGGGGAGCAACACCCCTGGGTACTCTCCTGGCCTTTCTTGAGGCACAGGCGGCCAGAAGTGGCCAATAATCACCTCCTCTGCAGCACAGCTTCTGAAAGGGGGGGCACAGGCCCATAGGGGGCTGCATAGCTGAGTGGGGGGGCGCGGAAAAACTGGCAACAGTGAAAGGTCCTCAAATATTCTAAGATTGACTTCTCTATGTAAAAATAAGCAAGCCCATCCGTCTCATTAAGTTGCCATCCTCTTTAATGAACAGTAATCAAGTTATATGGGTACTAAAGAATTGCTTCATATTTTGAATGTATGATTTATTATTTATAAATAATATTTATTATAAATATTATTATATTATGGTAATAGTATATAATAAAACATATCAAGATGTTTTAATAAATAATATATATTTCTATATTATATCTACATATATAAAATATAATAATATAATAAATATGATTATGAATAATATTTATAAATAACATTTATTATTAAATGTTTGATTTCCATATCTATTTGATATACTCTATATGCCAGGGGTCGCAGAAAAATTTCTCAGGCAAAAAAAGGGGTTGTGAGTGGGAAAAGTTTAAGAAGGCCCAGACTGCAGCACAGGAGAACACTGGAGTGTGGCCGTAAACCTCCCTCAGATGCCAGCATCTATTCAGATGAGGATGTGTTGTTTTAGTCTTGTCTAACTCTCTGTGCCATTTCCTTCTCTGGCTCATTTTACAGATGAGGAAACTGAGGCAAATAGAGTTAAGTGACTTGCTCAGGGTCACAGAGCTAGGAAGTATTTGAGGCTGGATTTGAATTTAAGTCCTCCTGACTTCAGGACCAGTGCTCATCTAGCTGCCCCAAAGTTGCTTTTTTTTTTTTAATTTTTTTGAGCCTTTATTTCTATATAGTTGTTTCCTTTGTAATACTATGCATTTTCTTTTCTTTTATAATGTAATTCTGAGAAGCACTCCATAGACTTTACCAGATGACCAAAGAAGTTCAAGAAACAAAAAAGGGCTAAAACCCCCATTCTACATGAATATATTTATTTATTCTTTTGCTGACGTGATTGGGTTAAGTGATTTTCCCAGGGTCACACAGCTAGGAAGTGTTAAGTGTCTGACGCAGGATTTGAATTCAGGTCCTCCTGGCTTCAGGGTGGGTAAATGAATATTTCTTAGACATCTGGAGAGCGATCTTTCCCCAACTCCTTTGGCCCAATTCACCCATTTTATTTTTTAACTTGCTTGGGAAATGGTTTGTTGCTGCTGCTGCTATTGCTATTTTGCCTTTGTTTCCCAATGACTCCATCTATCTACCTCCCTCCATCACTCTTGGATAGCTTCACTTGTTACAGAGGAGTACAGTTTAAACAGAAGAAATCTATACATTACCAAAGACTGAAAATGTTTGCCTCATTTGGGACCTGTCTTTCAGCACCTCTCTGATCGACTTGAGAGGACTTGGCTATTGGGCCTCTACAGTCACAACTGGTCATTTTCAGAGTTCTGAAATCTTTCAGTATTATTTTACTTTCTTATTTTGGTCATTGTGTGAATCAACTAGTTTCCTTTATTCGGTGTAATCTCCTATAAGTTTTCCCAAGTTTTTCTGAATTATATACATACATACCTATGTGTTTATATGTACACACCAGTGCACACACACATACACAATCCATACAAAGATATACACATCTCTCTCTATATGTACACACACACACACACACACACACATATATATATATACATGCACACATACATATATACACAATATATATATTGATATATACATATGTGTATATATACATATATACATGCATGCATATACTTCCCTCTTCTCAGTAGAGAATTATATATATATATATATACATGTCTATGTGTACACATACATATATATACATATATACAGACACACACATATGATATAGATATTGATCTACAATAACATGCATATACTTCCCTGTTCTTAATAGGGAATTATATACATACATACCTATGTGTTTACATGTACACACCAGTGCACACACACACACAATCCATACAAAGATATACACATCTCTCTCTATATGTACACACATATATATACATGCACACATACATATATCCACAATATATATTGATATATACATATGTGTATATATACATATACACATGCATGCATATACTTCCCTCTTCTCAGTAGAGAATTATAAATATATATATATATATATATACATACATGTCTATATGTACACACACACATATATATATACAGACACACATATGATATAGATATTGATCTACAATAACATGCATATACTTCCCTGTTCTTAATAGGGAATTATATACATATATGTATATGTTATATACATATATATCTATATGTCTATATGTACACACGTGCACACACATATACATGTACTATATCCATACATAGACACACATCTATCTCTATATACACATGCATATATACATATAAACATACACATACATATACACATGCACACATAGACATACATATACATGCATATACTTCCCTGTTCTCAGTAGAGAGGTAGTAGACTGTGAGGGCAACATGGTGCATACACTGGTGACATGTCAGTTTTTTTTTTGCTTAACTGTTTTTCTTTGTTATAAGGGAGGGATCAGTGGGGGGGTCTATATTGGAGAGCAACAGTAATGTAACAAACTGCAAAGTATAAATAAAAACATTTTTGAAAAAAATCATCAAACTTATCTATGTTTCTTAAAATTCTTTATAAGGGGTTCTTTGAGTTCTCCATTGGAGGAAGGTCTAGCTCACATCTCCATATTTCCCCAGCACAGCTGAAGGTAATGATGCAGAAAAAACAACAACAGGATTCTGATCATTCATTTTAATAGTCAATTTAATATGGTAGGGGAAAAACACAATAACAGAGCTAGCCTCAGACAAATACCTAAGAAATGATTGCAAAATCACAAACACAGGATGTCAGAGGTGTAAAAGCCAGTCCTTTTATTTTATGTTGTTCACTTAACATTTTATTTTATTTTTTAGTTCCAAATTCTCTTCCTTCAGCCCCTCCTCCACTCACTGGGGAAGTAAGAAATATACTTATGAAACATATGAAGTCATGAAAAAACATATCAAGAAAAACATGAAAAAGCAGTCGTCACGTCCTGAAGAAAAAGAAATAAAATGCTTCATTCTTTACTCTAAATCCCTCAGTTCCTTATGTAGAAGTGGATAGTATTTTTTTTCATCATGAGTCCTTTGGAACTGTGGTAGATCATTTTCTTGCTCTTTCATAGTTGATTAATCTTGAGTATTGTCATTAGGGGTGCAGTATTCTCCTGGTTCTGCTCACTTCACTTTGGATCAGTTCATATAAATCTTTCTAGATTTTTTTTTCCTGAAAAGATTCCTTTCATCTTTTCTTACAATACTACAGTACTCTGTCACACTTATATGCCATAACTTCAGTACTCCGTCACAATTATATACCATAACTTTAGCCACTCCCCAATTGATGAACATTTCCTCATCAGTTTCCATAAAAAAAGAGTTGCTATAAGTATTTTTCTACAAATAGATTGTTTTCCCTTTTCTTCGATCTGTTTAGGACACAGACCTAGTCATGGTATTTCTGGGTTTTATAAATAGCCCTTTGGACCTAGTTCCAAATTGCTCTCCAGGATGGTTGGTTCACCACTTCATCAACAGTATCCCAATTTTTCCACATCCCCTCCAGCATCTGTCATTTTCCTTTTATGTCATCTTAGCCAATCTGCTGGGTGTAAGGTGGTACCTCAGGGTTGTTTTAATGTGCACTTGTCTAAGTATTAGTAATTTAGAGAATTGTAAATGTGACTATTGTGAACTTTGATCTCTTCCTCTGAAAATTGCCTGTTCGTATCCTTTAACTATATATCCTTTAAGGAATGGTTCTTATGTTTGCAAAGTTGGCTCAGTTCCCTAACAGTGCCTTCATTTAAGAGAGGAAGAAGCTCAGGGTTGGCTAAAAGTGGGCGTATTTTCATAAAGCACGGGTCTGATCGTGTCATCATCTTACTTGCTAAAACTCTGGTGTCTCTCTCTTAGATCTAGGATAAAATCTAAACTCTTTTGGGTTTTTCAAGCCCTTTTAGGACCCTGTTTCAAGCTCCCCTTCCAACCTCATTCCATATTCCTCTCTTTCAGGCATAGATGGCCCAGTCTCCCCAAATTACTTTATATCTATGTTGTGTTTACTTGTTTATGTACCTGCCACTGTCTCTGGCAATATTGTCCATTGCTTCTGGGCAGAATCATTTCACTTATGTCTTGGTAGTCCCAGCACCCAGCGGGGCTCGGCATACAGTAGGTACTTGATAAATGATTGATTAGTTATTATTTGCTTGATTGATTTCTGTGTCCTATAACTCAACTAACAAAAGCCTTGGGGATCTGGGGCTCTGTCCACGAGCCTGGAGATGGAGAAGCTGATCTAGACCTCTGGGGAGTGTGGGGGGGGGCTGTTATTCCAGCAAAGGCATCTTCACAGCCATCAGCCTGAAAACTCTCCACTTTTAACTTGCTACACTCATTAATTGCTAGTAGCTAGGCTGCAGCTCCACTTGTCAGTGTAGCTGAGCTGCACCTTGTTCGTCCTGATGTACCTCGGAGAAACAAGGCACTAATGTCATCCCGGTGTGCTCCGGACACATAACATGCCCCATTTTGTTTGGCACACTTACCGATCCTTGCTTCTCTCTTCTTGCTTGGGGGAACAACAGACGCGATGCTGGGGAGACCTTCCAAGGGGCAGAAAATTGGATGTGTTGCCGATCCTTAGAGAAGCAAGGTTAGGAATCGATAATGTCTAAATGCTGGCCACAGGCTCAGCATCCTTCTTATACTGCTGCTGCCAGGAGGATAAATTACCTGAAGTAGATTGCCCATGAGCCAGTGGGAACTGTAGCACTGGACATTGACCCAATGTGTGACCTTGAACAAGTCACTTGCTCACTCAAAGCTTGCTTTCTCCATCTTGGACAAATCCCTTCCTCTCCCAGGGCCTCAGTTTCCATATCGGTAAGATGAGCGTGTTGGAGCGATTGGCTTCTGAGGGCACGACCCGCTGAAGAACCCCCTAAAACAACCTTGAAGATCCTGTGTGATCTTGGACAAGTCCCTTCCGCACTCTGGATCTCAGTTTCCTCCTCTGTGAAATGAGGGGGTTAGATTAGAAGGCCTCTATAACAGTGCTCCTATGGCTTGCTTAAGGGACTATGTGGTCCTTAAAAGATGGGACCAGTGTCTTCTGGGTCAGAGAGGGAGAACATCTAAGTTCTAGTAAAATACCCGTTCTGTGGTCTAAGATTAACAAGAATCCTTTGGCTTTGAATGCAAAAGGAGGTGGGGGGGGAGGAAGGAGGTGGGGGGAGGAAGGAGGTGGGGGGAGGAAGGGGGTGGGGGGGGAGGAAGGAGGTGGGGGGAGGAAGGAGGTGGGGGGGGAGGAAGACAGCTCCCTAAAAAGACCCATTAAACTGAATGCCACAGAAAACAGTTGCAAGAGCATTGTGTTGTTGCTCAGTGCTCAGGGTTTTCTTCACAAAGACACTGGAGTGGTTGGCCATTTCCTTCTCCAGCTCATTTTATAGATGAGGAAACTGAGGCAGACGGGGGGAAGTGGTTTCACAGAGCTGGTAAGGGGCTGCGCCTTGATAGGAACTCGGGAAGCTGAGTCTTCCTGATGATAGGCCTTGCTCTCTATCCCAAGATTCTCCCTCACAAGAGTGAAACCTTCTTAATATACCACCTGTCACCCACCCCCACTCCTACCCCGCAGTAGGTGCTGGGCTCCTGTTCAATACAGTATAACCTTTTAGAGTTCAGTCAGAGCTTCCTCTGTCCCTTCCTTCTTCTCTCCCCCTCTCCTCCATCTTCTCTCCCTCCCCTCCCTCATTTCTTCTCTCCCTCCCCTCCCTTCTTTTTTCTCTCTCTCCCCTCTCTCCTTCCTCTCTTTCCCTTTCTCTCTCCCCTCCCTTCTTTCCTCCCTCCTTTGCTGTCTCCTCCATCTTCTCTCCCTCCCCTCCCTCCTTTCCTCCCTCTTTCTCTCTCCCCATCTTCCTCTCCTTCCCTCTGTCTCCCCCATCCCTCCATCCTCCTTTGCTCTGCCCCCCTCCCTTTCTCTCTTCCTGTCTCCCCCTCCTCCTTCCTCTTTCTCTCTGCCCCCCCCCCCTCCCCCCCCCCCCCCCCCGCCTCGGAGGACGGGCGGCTGGGGCGGAGATGCCCTCCCGGGCTCCGAGGGTGTGGGAGAAAAGAAGGGGGAAAGCTGGCGCGCGCCTGGTTTCTGTAGCCACGCGGTCCCGGGGTTTGGGGGAGCGCGTCTCAAAGGGTTGTGAGGAAGGAGAAGTGGGGTCCCAGGGTCCCCGGGGAAGGGAGCCCGGGAGGGGGCTGGGCCGGCCCATGGTGGCGATTCAAAGGGAAGAGGAAGAGAGAGGGGCCTAAAGAGGCCCACGCAGAGGCTCCGGCTCGTCTAATGCAGCTTTTAAATAAGGAAAGGAGCAGATACCAGGGGCTGCACACCAAAGGCGGGGCGCGGGCCGGGGGGAGGGCGGCCCCAGCTTTGCAGCGCTCACTAAGAGGCGCCCCAAGAAAGGCCCGGCCCAGCACAGCCGGCCTTTGGAAGCTCTCAGGAAGCGGGGGGGGGGGGCTCGGGAAGGCTAATGGGGGCCCCAAACCCCGAAAATCTGCGCTCGGGCCCGTCCTGACCCGCACCGACTGGGGGAGCCTGGGCGAGGTGGCGGTCCCTCAGCGTTCCCAGGCAACCCGGGGGGGGGGGGCGGGGCGGGGGCTGGGGGGCTTGGAAATGCAGCAGAGAAAGAACAGAGCTGCGAAGGAAAGTGACCGCACGATGGCCACGCTCCCCCACGCGCGTGTCTGGAGGGACCCCAGCCCAAAGCCGCCGCTCCGAGCCCGGGTCACGGTCGGGGGCTGCCCGCTCGCTGAAGGGACTTTCCACACAGGGACTGCTTCACAGGAATAAAAGCAGACTTGGACACCGAGGCAGCACTTGGGGGCAAGAACAGAGAAGGGGCAGCTGGGAAGGCTGCGTCTGGGGGGGCCCCAGGGAGGGGGCAGCCAAAGAGCATCTCGCCTCCCCGCTCCAGTATGAGGCGGCGGCCCGTGGAAATCACATGGGGGGGGGGGGGGCTGGAGAATGAAGCCGGGGAGGCCCGGCCAGGACCAGCCTCCTCCCGGCTGCCATCTACAAAGCCGCTGGCCTCCTTCAGCCTCGTCCCAGAGGGCACAGTTGGGGGCCCCAGGACAGAGGCACACCTAGCGGGAGGGAAGGGAAACAAGCCTCCCCTTCCCGTTGGAGGGTCCCAAGGGGAAAGGGCCCCGCCGAGGGATGGCCTCCTCACCGAAGGGCTGCCCAAGCTCCTGCTGGAGGGCGCCTCCGGGAGCTCACCCTTGGTTCCTGCTGGATTAGGCCTGGCCCCTGAGGGCTTCTGAACATGAAATGCTGTGCGTCTGTGATAAAGGGCTCCACGGAGACCCACGGGAGACAGACTGAG
>NC_133623.1:67753477-67755977 GCF_048593235.1 Sminthopsis crassicaudata | reverse complement strand
TATGTGTATATATATATACATAGCTATATGTGTATACATAATTTAACAGTACTAACAGACTTGCTTTATTTCTGTCTCCTTCTGAACTTATTTTCATTTCCTCTGTGCACGTAAAAAATGATCTATTGATGCTCTTTCTGTTTGCCAAGCCAGCACTATCCACTAGCACAGTCCTCTCTCCAAATAGAAGCCCTCTCCCGTGACAAATACGTATAACCAAGCAAAACAAATCAGCACACTGGCTATGTCTGGAAACGCACGTCAGAGTACCTCGAGAACGAGACGATGCATTTTTAGACAGGGTCGATACATCGAATTGCACAGCCAGTTCCCGATCAGTGATGATGATGGATCCCCTGAAATGGTCACATATATTAAAATTCTCACTATTTGAAAGTATGATTCCATAAAATAGGGCAATTGGTTCTGGCCCACTAGGAATATGCAGGGTAGATTCAAATAATGCAATTACTTCTGGGAATTTGTGCACAAATCAGGACCTAATTGTGCATGTTAGAGGAGAGAACATGGCTTATTCTTGAAGAAAACTAATGGGCTCTTTGTGATGACCGCTGCTTCCTTTTCTAGAGATTTGCTGACCATCCTATTAATAACACATTCTAGAATTTGGGCAGGAATCAGAGTCAGCCTCACTAGCCTCGAGTTTTCAGATTCCATTCGTGTCCTTTTTTACTACAGGGTTTGATTCCTGTCTCACTAGCTATGGGATTCTGGGTAAGTAACTTAAACTGGGTCTCAGTTTCCTGAAACATAAAAAAAAAGGTTTTGAATCTTGGGGACTGAGGTGACTGGAGGCTTCCTCAACAAGATGGGGGGACAGATTTTATATAGAAGGGGCACTTGAACTGACCCTTGAAGGAAAATAATGGTTTCAGGCAGAGGGACAGCTGGGCAAAGTCAGGGAGGCGGGAGATGTCAGAGGAAGATGGGTTGTTCTCAGTTCAGTGGGCATGGCTATCTGCTTCCTGAGAAGGGGATGGGGGCAGAATTTTAAAAATGGACATTTGGAACAATTCTTGTGGGGAAGGCAGTCAAGAAGAAGGAAGGAAACAAGCATTTATTAAGCACCTACTATGTGCCAGGCACCATGCTGAGCTACAAATGTGTTATAAATCTGAAAGTTCTCAACAGCCCAGTAAGCAGGTCCTATCCCCATCTTTACAGTTGAGGGAACTGAGGTAGGTGAGGGTCAGGGATTGGCCCACAGTCACAGAGCTGCGTGGTGTTTGAGGCTGGATTTGAATTCAGGGCTTCCTGACTCCAATGCTTCCTCCCCGTGTAACCTAGCTCCAAGAAGATAGCCGTACAGCAGTGAGGACCGAGGGGGTCAGACGGCCCGAATCTGTCTGCAGCAAAGCTTCTTCCAGCCTCAGTCTTCGGCTGTTTGACAAGAGGAGCAGAGAAGGAGGGGTTAGGGGAAACCCAGGGAGATGAGAAAGAGGGGAAGATGGCACATCATTAAAATGGCTGAAAATACATTTAAACATGGCCTGAGGAAAAGAACTTGGCTTCTAGAACCTAAGGGCCTGACTTCAAATCCTGACTCTGGTGCTTCCCTCTGGCCTCAGGAGCCTCCTCTGTGGTTCAAGGTCTCTCCAGTTCTAGGACTCAGAGTCTCAGTTGGGCAAGACCTCCCTCCCTGGACCTCAGGATTCAGGAGTGAGGGGGTCTGATGGGGGCCTAGGAGACAAGACCTGCATCTCATCCATCCATCAGCAAACATTTATCAACAACAATAACAATAACTAGCATTGATATCGTGCTTTAATGTTTGAAAAGCACTTTGTTTGTTAATTCATTTGAGCCTCAAAACGATCCTGGGGGTGGGTGCTACTATTATCATCCCTGTTTTACAGATGAAGGAACTGAGGCAGGTAGCCGTGAAGGGACTTGCTCAAGGTCACTGTTTGAAATGTAATTTGAATTCGGATCTTCTGGATCCAAGGATCTAATGTGGGCCACACCCTGTGCTGGGAACTGACCACAGAGAGACAAGACTGGATCAGTTCCTGCTTTAAAGGAGCTAGTGTTTTGATGGGAAATGCCATATAAACAAACACACACAAAGAAATAAGTGCTGAGCATTTACCCCAGAGCCAGAAGGTCACTGGGAAGGAGGAGGTTGGAGGCAGCCCAGGAGCCAAGCTCCAACTCGGGTTAAATTTAAAAGCTTTTGCACAGACAAAACCACCACCGCCAGGACTAGAAGGGAAGCAGAAAACTGGGCGGGCAGGGGGGGGGGGGGGGGAATTGTACAACCAGTGTTTCTCATAAAGGCCTCATTTCTAAAATATTAAAGAGCTGTGTCAAATTTATAAGAATACACGTCATTCTCCAATTGCTAAATGGTCAAAGGTTATGAATGGACAATTTTCAGATGAAGAAATTCAAACCATTTCTAATCATATGAAAAATAGCTCTAAATCACTATTGATTAAAGAAATGCAAATTAAAATAACTCTGAGTTCCACACCTGTCA
>NC_133623.1:67730977-67750977 GCF_048593235.1 Sminthopsis crassicaudata | reverse complement strand
GCATGTGGTTTTCACGAAAAACTGGGAAAGCTTGAGCTTTCCTGGCTTCACTCCACCATCTTGGCTCTGTCCCCAGAATTCTCAGCAAGGTAATATTTCATGAAGTCAGACATGACTGAAATAACTAAACCGTTTTTAAAAGATCATTATATTTAGTAATTAAGAGATTGTTAGTAACTTTGGAGAGAGAAGTTTCAATAAAATGATAGACAAAAACTAGACTAGAGAATTAGGAGGAGGGGCAGCTAGATGACACTGGCTCTGAAGTCAGGAGGATCTGAGTTCAAATCCAGCCTCAGACACTTAATATTTCTTAGTTGTGTGGCCCTGGGCAAGTCACTTAACCCCAATTGCCTCAGGGAAAAAAAAAGAATTAAGAGGAGAGTGAAAGATGGGGAAGTCGAGGCAGTTATTGTGAATGGCCTTCTCAAGAAATTTAACCACAAAAAGGAGAAAAGATCATATCAGGAGGATCAAGGGAAGATTTTTCTATGCAGGGGAGACATGGGTATGCTTATAGGAAGTAGAAAAGCAGTCAGTAGACAAGGAGAGACGGAAGATTAGTCAAAGAGTGGGGATGATAGGGGATGTATTTCCCTGGAGAAGTAATTAAAAGTTGAATAAAAAAGTAAGGCTGCCCCAAACTTATTTTCAGAGACTTGATCTTTTACTTACACAACAACAGCAAAAACCATACCAAATAGTGAATATCAAGTCAAACCATTTATCCAAGCAGATAGAAAAAAAGAATAAGAAAAGTTATACAGATTATACCAGACAACACATAGAGTGAATGGACTCTTCCATTGGAATTAAGATAGCTCAGCTCAACCAAAAGAAAAAATTCACTACACCAACCAAGGGAAGATTCCACATAGTGTCAAGATCATCCTGGAGGATTATTCCCCCCTACATTTCTGCCTTCCAAAGCCTCTCCTCTCTGTCTCTGTCTCTGTGTCTTTCTCTCTGTGTGTCCCTCGATCGCTCTGTCTGTCTCCCTCCCTCTCTCTCTTTAAAATCACATGTATTCTCTCTCAAATTAAATAGGAGGGAAAAAGTCTGTCTTCTCCCTAGCTCTCACACCAACCCCACCACTCAGTCATGTGGCCTCATGGTATCCTTCTCTCCAGCACTGCAAATAATTAAAGCTGAGTCCTGGGTTGTAAATGCTGACCCAAGGCCTCCGACCCTTACACTGGGTTACAAATCCAGTATCATGGATCTTCGTCAATCAATGCTGAAACCTTGGGTTCAATCCACCCTTCCCTTGCTGAAGTTCCCACTGAAGAGGCTTTGAATGCCAGTAGGATCATTTCCTGTGGCAGAGCACATGGTACCGATTCTATTCTAGCTGAGATTTATAAGGTGGGCAGTCCATTGCTGATACAAAAACTGACTGACATTTTCCAGGTTGTATGGCAAGACAAAGTTTTCCCCACGAGTTCAAGATACTCTATAAAAGTAAAGGGAATACAGTGTCCTGTGACAATCACAGGAGAGTCTCTCTCTTAGTCATTGCTGGCAAAATCCTTGCCAATGCCCTCCCCAACAGGCTGATACTTCACCTGGAAGAAGAATAGCTACCCAAGAGTCAGTGTGGCTGCAGAAAGGGCCCAGGAACCATCAACATGGTGTTTGCTGCCCAAAACTTCAGGAGAAATTCCAGGCACAGAACAGAGGTATGTACACAAAATTTGTAGATCTGACCACGGCCTTTGATACTGTCAGTCATGACAGCTTATGTCAAATTATGTCAAGATCTAGTTGCCCAGAAAAGTTCAGTATTGTGTGCCAATTTCATGCCAGCTCCCACTCACAGGTGCCGGATAATGGCCAATGCTCTCAATCACCAGTGGAGTGAGGTGATCCTTTCATGCTTTCTAGCATGGTCTTTTCAGTCATGTTTTTAAATGCCATTGGTGAAGATGAATATGGTCAAGGTCAGCTACCACATTGATGGTAAATCCTTCAATCTGAAAAGGCTACAAGCCAAGACTAAAGTGGAGGGAGCATTGGTACATGATTTTTTTTTTCTTTTGCAGATGATTGTGCATTTAATGTAACCAAGTAGGGATCAGTTCTCTACTGTTTGTGTTAATTTTGGCCTGATAGTTAACACCATCTCTCTCAGCCTGCATTACACCATGTATATGTGGAACTATAGGTTATAGAAAATGGAGAAGTTTTGAATATTGTCTATAATTCATTTGGCAGCATACTTTCTTTTTTTAACTTTTAAAAATTATTTATTTTGCTGAGGCAATTGGAATTAAGTGACTTGCTCAGGGTCATACACTAGGAAGTGTTAAGTATCTGAGGTCAAATTTGAACTCAGGTCTTCCTGACTTCAGGGCTGGTGCTCTATCCACTGCGCCACCTAGCTGCCCCCAGCAGTATACTTTCTAGGGATCTCCACACTGATAATGAGGTTGACATAAACTTTGCCAGAGCTAGCTCAGTGTTTGGGAGGCTTGGAAGGAATGTGTGAGAGAAGAGGTCCAAGACTACCCACCAAACTGAAGGTCTACAGAGCCATTGTGCGTGCTTGTGAAACCTGGCCCAGTCTGCCAGAGCCATAACAGAAAATTGAATTGATTCCATTTGAATTGTCTTAGGAAGATTTTGAAGATAGCCAGGCAAATTCAGGTACTAGACTATGAAGATCTTTCTCAAGCTAAACCGCCAAGTATTTAAACTCCATTCCATAGAGCAAACTCCGATGGCCATGCTGTTTGAATGCCAAATGTACATATGCCAAATTGTAGAGAACTCACACAGAGCAAGTGCTCACAAAGTAGTCCCAAAAAAAGAACTCTCTTGAAAATCTTCCTTAAGGACTTTGGGATTGATTGTGTGACACAGGAGACACTGACAGGAACACCCAGCGTGGCGTGCCCTCATCAGAGAAGGTGCAAAAGCAGAGCAAAGCAGAAAGTCGCTCAAAAGCAATGTGAGATGAGCAAAGTAAGAGAATATATCTCAAATGTTCACTTGGATTGTGTCTGACCTGTGCTAGAGCATTCTGGGATCCAACTGATGTGATCAGCCATACTCAGATACATTGTATCTTGATTCTCCCATAATGGATTCATTTTGGTCCTCTTCGAGAACACCACAATGCCACATCTGGCAAATATGTATCCACACAGCAGTGTTCTAAACGTACTTAGAGAAACAGAATAACAAGTTCAACAATCTCTTTATTTCCATGTTAGCGTCAAGTAGGAATAAAGCTAAACTAGTTTGGGTAAGTGCTTTACAAGTCAATTTTTTTTTAATTGTTTAAAACAATTCCAATAGATAACCAGAAAGAAACAAAGGATCTGTATTTCCAAATTAAGTCTGTTCACTGTGGGGAAACAAAACAAAACAAAACGCAAAATGTGATTTCTAGAATGGGAAAAGAGGGTTCCCTTCATGGCCATAGCTTCCAAAGTCTTTCCCTCTCTCTTCCCTGGAATATGCCTCCAGAGCGCCCTTCGGCACACGTGTCTCTCATGAGAAACTCATGCCCTGACACCCCCCGACACAGGTCCTCAGCATAGTCGGATAGGGTAAATTGCGGATGGAGATCGAAGTTTGTACATGGGAGCCAGAGGTTCCTAATCATCAGGATGAGAAGAGTATGAAGTAGGTGAGAGCGCGCTCCCTACTAAAGGCTGAGTACAATAAAAGTATCTGTGGGTGAGACAGATCCTTTGAAGAAAACACAGATTGAAATGAATCAAAGTCCTCCCTCAAGATCAACCTCAGGGAAGCCCAATTTTCTGATGAAAGCGATGGCCTGAATAGAGATAGCCCGACTAGAGCTGTCTGAGGAGCCATTCTTCACCAAATCTTCAAAAAAGAATTTAAACTTTCAAAGATGTTTTTGGCCAGGACTAACTGATAAGAGCTTCTGCCAGAAGGGATCAGAACTCACTCTCTGCTTCGGTACTAGAGCTGATTTTTACAGCCAACTCATTGGGTATGTTATTCTCTCTTTGAGTCAATCCCAATGAGAGTCAGGTTCTTGTCTTTCCCCCACAACCTCTGTGTTCCCTTCCACTGGAAAAGCTCGTTTTTGCCTTTTCTATATTTCTAGGTAATTTACCCCCATTCTACCTCTCCCTTTCCTCTTCTCCCAGTGCATTCCTTTCTCATCCTTTAATTTTATTTTTTAGATAATCATCCCATCATATTTAAGTCACCCCCGTGCCCCTGTCTGTGTTTATGACTTCTCATTGCCCTAATAAAGTTTTTAGGAATGAAAAGTATCATTTTCCTATGTAGAGATGGAAACAGTTTAACCTTATTGAATCCCTTAGAATTTCTCTTTCCTGTTTACTTTTTATGCTTTTCTTGAGTCTTCTGTTTGAAAGCCAAATTTTCTTCTTTGTCATCAGGAATGCTTGAAAGTTTCATTCAGTGTCAATCCCCCCCCACCCCCCCAAGGATTATACTCAGATTGGTGGGTAGGTGATTGGTGGTTATCATCGTAGCTCTTTTGCTCTCTGAATACCAAGTTCCAAGCCTTTCAGTCCTTTATGGTAGAAATTGCTAAATCTTGTGCTTTCTAAGAAACTAATCCTTTTAGTTGGGTTTATTCCTTTCTGATTTCCAGCCCCTCCTAGCTGATGCATTAGCAATTCAAGAAGCTTGGACCCTTGATTCACAAATCCTGTCAGAAGCACCCTTTTGAATTCCAATAGGAGATCTGGGCCTATCCCAGCCCCCACTGGATCTGAGCCAACTTGGGACATCACCCACAAGCCCCTTTAGCTATAAAAGAGCCAAACTGGTCTTCACAAGACAATCATGATGGAAATTAATTCTTTTGAAATAGTTTACATATATATATATATATATATATATATATATATATATATATATATATATATATATATAAATTTTGGGATTTTTTTGCTGAGGCAATTGGGCTTAAGTGACTTGCCCAGAGTCACACAGCTAGGAAGTGTTAAGTGTCTGAGGTCAGATTTGAACTCAGGTCCTCTTGACTTCAGGGCTGGTGCTCTATCCATTGCACCACCTAACTGCCCCATTTTTTTAAAATCAAATTTATAAACTCCAGTTCATAAATCCCCATCTGTCTTTTGCAGATGTCTTCCATAAAGGAACTGGAATATATTCATCACTTGGAATCTGGAAAATCTATACATCAGGGCATTGGACATCCGTAATCCTTATAGTCACTGCTATGTGAGGTTCTAGAGCTCCATTTAGAAAGGATCCAGGAAGGTAAATCAAGGTTGAAGTTCTTCAGGAGTTGGAGCAGGTCCACCCCTCCCCCTTCCCCCGATCCCTTTATAGCTGCTTCTTTATGGCAGTTTGTCAGAATTCTGCTTTTGATCAGATAATGATTGATTTTTTTTCCTTGAATGTTCCCAGGACACATGGGACTAGTTTTATAAGAGCTGAGTAAGAATTGTCCTTGAGATATGAACAGACAATTCTCAGATGATGAAATTGAAACTATATCCACTCATATGAAAAAGTGTTCCAAATCACTACTGATTAGAGAAATGCAAATTAAGACAAGTCTGAGATACCACTACACACCTGTCAGATTGGCTAAGATGACAGGAACAAATAATGATGAATGTTGGAGGGGATGTGGGAAAACTGGGACACTGATACATTGTTGGTGGAATTGTGAACAGATCCAGCCATTCTGGAGAGCAATCTGGAATTATGCCCAAAAAGTTATCAAACTGTGCATACCCTTTGACCCAGCATTGCTGTTATTGGGCTTATATCCCAAAGAAATACTAAAGAAGGGAAAGGGACCTGTATGTGCCAAAATGTTTGTGGCAGCTCTTTTTGTTGTAGCTAGAAACTGGAAGTTGAATGGATGCCCATCAATTGGAGAATGGTTGTAAATTATGGTATATGAATATTATGGAATATTATTGCTCTGTAAGAAATGACCAGCAGGAGGAATTCAGAGAGGCTTGGAGAGACATCAACTGATGCTGAGTGAAATGAATAGAACCAGAAGATCGCTGTACACTTCAATGCTGTATGAAAATGTATTCTGATGGAAGTGGAAACCTTCAACATAAAGAAGATCCAACTCACTTCCAGCTGATCAATGATGGACAGAAACAACTATGCCAGAGAAGGAACACTGGGAAGTGAATGTAAATTGTTAGCACTACTGTCTATCTATCCAGGTTACTTATACCTTCGGAATCCGATACTTAATGTGCAACAAGAAAATGATATTTACACACATATATTGTATCTAGGTTTTATTGTAACACATGTAAAATGTATGGGATTGCCTGTCATCGGGGGGAGGGAATAGAGGGAGGGGGGGATAATTTGGAAAAATGAATACAAGGGATAATATCATGCATATATACTGTGAAAAAAAATTCTAAATAAAAAAAAAAAAGAATTGTCCTTGAGGGCAGCTGAGTAGTACAGTGGATAGAGAACCAGCCTTGAAGCCAGGAGGACCTGAGTTCAAATCTGGTCTCAGACACTTAACACTTCCTAGCTGTGTGACCCTGGGCAAGTCACTTAATCTCAATTGCCTCAACAAAAAGAAAAAAAAAAAAAGAACTGTCCTTCAATTCACCCTTTTGATCTCTATTCCTGAACTCTGTCTACTGTGCCAATTCTCAGCAGATCCACAATAGGTACAGTGATGCAGGGTAGGCCTGTCATTTGGCTTGAGGGTCCATTCTGAGGAAATCCCAGAGGCCATTTTCAGCAGGCTCTTCCTGATCATACACTCTTCTACCTGTTGGATCTCAGTGGCTGGGGACAGGAGAAGAAGAAGAGGTGGAGGGGGTACTATCCCTTTTTGTTCACACAGTTCTAGCTGCATGAATACCAGACATCAAATCCGGTCCCCCTGAGAACTTGTGTCACCCTAGCACTATCCATCCATTCCATAAGGGTCCGCACCCCAGCTCATGGTGTTCTGCAGAAGCTTCCAGAGCCCTAGCACAAAGTCAAAGCTCTTGGCTCCCTCTTTCTGGAGGGTAAACAGGGACTTCTTTCATATGGCCTAAACTACCCAATTTACTTTTGAGCCCCCATATGCCTGAAAATGTTTCTGATGTGATAGCATTTGATTTCTGATTTTTGTACAGTGTCACAGTCTCGTTTCTCTGCCTTAGTCCTATACCCACCTGCCCTACCCCAGCACGGCTACATTCAATGTGTTCATCTTTGATCATCAGAGAACAGAATTATTTTAAAACAAAGGCACCTGATGAAACGGAAATCATTTTCCCCATAAATCTGGGACCGTCTTCCACATATATGCTGTTGTTGTTCAGTCAGTTCAGTTGTGTCTGATTCTTCATGATCCTGTTTGGGTTTCGGGGGGCAAAGTTAACGAAGCAGTTTACCATTTCCTTCTCCAGCTCATTTTACAGATGAGGAAACTGAGGCTAACAAGATTAAATGACTTGCCCAGGATCACACAGCTAGTAATTGTCTGAGGCCAGATTTGAACTCAAGAAGATGAGTCTTCCTGACTTTAGGCCTGGTACTCTATCCCAGTGATCCTCAAACTTTTTAAATAGGGGGCCAGTTCACTGTCCCTCAGGCTGTTGGAGGGCAGGACACTGTTTCTGACACCTCAGCCCAGTGCCGGAAGTGTGCATTGCTAACTCGAGTTTAGCTCGAACGTCACTGGTCGAACATCACTTCTGGTCTGATTTTGCCATAACCCAGCGGGCCGCATCAACATCCTCAGTGGGCTGCATCTGGCCTGTGGCCGTAGTTTGAGGACCCCTACTCTATCCACTGCATCACCTAGCTGTCCTTCACATATCTACATACATCTATACATACACATAGATATAATGTATGTGTGTTTGTGTACATATGTTTACATAAATATATATATTCGCCAGCAATGAAAAAAGTGGGCATGTGAAAGGAAATACATATGATTCCTTGCACATATATGAAGAGATAAGTAGGGAGAACATGTGGTTAATGTGATTCAGGGTCACTAATATTTATTGTAATATCATTACCCAATCTGGGGCCTCCCAGGAGGCCTACTAACAGGACAATCCACAAGATTCAGTTGCACTCTCTTTGGGTCACAGCAATAGATCGTGCCAGTTCCATCTAGGGCTGTACAAGAAGGAGTTAGACGGCAAAACCTCCGAAATCCCTGCAGAAAGCGAGGCCTGATCTTAGCTACCACATCCAGGACTAAGCAGCTCTATCTACACCATCCAAGAGTACCTGAGGGAGTGGGAGCTCTCACATACAAAGCCAGAAACTCAAGCTAGAGATATGAGTAAACAGAAGAAAACAGCCAACACAATGAAGAAATACGATGGATTGAGAGAAGCTCAATACAATATATGAGATAAAGCCAGAAGAGAGTAACTCTTCAGTAAATCCAAGAAGAGAATTAGAGAAAACAATGAACACAAGAATTACAAGAGTACCTAGGAAAAATAAAATAAAAATAAAAATAAAACAGGAGATACCTGAGTGTAATGTTTGACGAAATGCCTGTTATGGTGGGGAGAATGGGGAAGAGAATGTATAGGTTAACTTTACCTAAGAAATACTCTGTGAAAATTAAATAAACTAAACAATGCACAGTGACTCCACGTGCCGAGAACTAGTAAACAAAATGAAAAAAAAAACCAAAAACAAAAAACAACACTTTTCAGATGGGCAGGAGTCTTGACGAGACATGGGCGTTGTTCTCTGTCCTTCATTCTCAAAAGTGCCTATGACATCAGGGAGGTGATATCATGACTTGAAGAAGAACTGGATTTTAATGAGGAAAGTCTGGGCCAAGTCATCAGCCTCACTTTCTCCTCTGGAGGCATCTGGGTCCGGTGGCCAGATAAAGATGAGGATTACCGGAGATGGCTCTGGATGCGCCGGGAGACCAGATGTTGCTCGGCTAGATATATAATTTCTTCTAGAGGCATCGTGTCCATCAGACACTGCTAGACATGACCTCGCTAAGGCTGTGGAGCAGCTTTCTGCTGCTAAGTCCTGGCCTCAGTTGAAATCCTTGATTATAGTACTGTCTCTTCTTCTTGAGCAAAGTGGATTCTGCTGTGCTCCTTCAAAGATTCGATTCAAAGATCTTTTTCTTCAGAACTTTTTTTAGAAAAATCATTAGCCCTGCCCTCAGCCACAGTTCCAGAAGAAACTCTGCATAAAGGGAAGCAATCCTCGCCTTTTCTCTTTGAGGAGTCTTTAAGACAGGCATCCTTTCCTCTCCAGATTTTCAAACAAATGACCTTCCTTCTTCAGGAAGAGATTTTTTTGCCCCAGGTACCCGGCCCATCGTGATAGAGAAGAAAACTCTCTCCCCATTAAATCAGACTGGATATTTTCTCTGGTCCAGGTGTTTGACTGTGATAATCTCTCTCCACCTCCATAAAACTGCTTGTTTTCATCTTGGAAGGCTATATGTTTCAAGTAGTGGTCACTTTCTCTATAATGGTCCCAAAGCTATGGGGTTTGAAGTCCCTTGTTTCTCAATTCCAAAGCCCTTTCGCTAAATGTGGGAGGAAAGAAGCAAAGCTAAAAGTTGCTTAAGTCAAGGCTTTTTTTTTTTCCTGAGGCTGGGGTTAAGTGACTTGCCCAGGGTCACACAGCTAGGAAGTGTTAAGTGTCTGAGGCCAGATTTGAACTCGGGTCTTCCTGAATTTAGGGTTGGTGCTCTATCCACTGCGCCACCTAGCTGCCCCAAGTCAAGGCTTTGTACCACCCTACTCCTTGTCATTTCTGGGAGGGGAAAGTCATTATCTGATCTATCTGACTAGCCCCATTGCTGCTCTTTCTTCTTCTGAAGACAAAAAGAGAAATAAGATAAGAAAGGAGGAAAACAGAATTGTGGTGGGAGAAAGACCAACATGAACACGTAGGGAACTTACCAACCGATTTAGATGTTAAAAGCTATGGACCAAAAAAAACAGAAACAAGAGCAGTTAACAGAATATCATTCCTGTAAGAATCTAAGAATGGATCATTGCAAATGTGTAAATATTATTTCATATTCACCTAGAACATCATGAATCGGTATCACTGGCCCTGACTGGCCCCTCAGCTCTTATATCTGAGCTACCAGGATCCAATGAAGAACCAAACATGGGACAAATAATTGGTTTAAGATTAAGAAAGGAGTATGACAAAGCTGTATATTGTCACCTTATTTAACTTACATGCAGAGTACATCATGCAAAATGCCAGGCTGGATGAATGGAAAAACTAGAATTAAGGGTGCCAGGAGAAATATCAACAATCTCAGATATGCTAATGATATCACTCCCATGGCAGAAAGCGAAGGGGAATGAAGAAGCCTCTTGATGAGAGCAAAAGGGGAGAGTATAAAAGCTGGCTTGAAGTTTAACACAAAAATCTAAAATATTGGCAACTGGTCCCGTCACTTTCTAGCAAATAGAAGAAGAGGAAATGGGAAGCACTATCAGATTTTATATTCTGGGATTTAAAGATCACTGTAGACAGTGACTACAGCCATGATGTGAAAAGATGCTCGCTCCTCGGAAGGAAAGTTATGGCAAATAACATATATATATATATAAAATATATATATAACATATATATATAAAAATATATATATTATATATATATTACATATATACATATATATATACATATATATATGTTATTATAACAAATATATATATGTTATTATAACAAATATATATATTTGTTAGACAGCAGACTAAAATGCCGAGATATCACCTCGCTAACAAAGGTTTGTGTTGTAAAAGCTCTGGTTTTGCCAACGAGAATGTGTGATTGTGAGAGTGGACTATAAGAAAAAGCTGAAGAACCGATGCTTTCCAGTTGTGGTGCTGAAGAAAACTTTTTTTTAGTAAATAGAACTTTATTTTTCGAATTACATTTGAAGATAATTTTTAACATTCCTTTTTATAAGATTTTTAGTTTCAATTTTTTTCCTACCTTTTCTTTCATCTTCCTCAAGCAATCTGATCTAGTTTATACATTTGCAATCATGTAAATGTACTTCCATACTAGTCACATTGTGAAAGAAGAAACAGAACAAAAAGGGAAAAGCCACAAAAACTCAAAAGATTTTTTAAAAAGTGAAAATAGTGGGCTTTAATCTGCATTCAGAGTCCGTGGTTCTTTCTATGAATATGGATAATATTTTCCATCGTGAGTCCTTTGGAATTATCTTGGATAATTGTTTTGCTGAGATGAGTTGAGTCTATCATAGCTGATGATCTCACAACATGGCTGTTACTGTGTACAATGTCCTCTGGGTTCTGCTCACTTCACTTAGTATCAGTTCATGTAAGTCTTTCTAGGTTTTTCTGAAATCCTCCTGCTTATCATTTCTTTGAAGAAGACTTTTGAAAGTCCCTTGGACAGCAAGGAAATGAAATTAGATAATATTTAAAGTGATTAATTCAGGCTCTTCACTGGAAGATCAAATACTGAAGCTGAAGTTTAAACACTTTGGCCACATAATGAGAAGACACATCTCATTGGAAAAGACCTTGATGTTGGGAAAGACTGAAGGCAAAAGGAAAAGGGGCTGGCAGAGGAGGAGATGGATAGAAAGTGTCATGGAAACAATAAACATGAACTTGGACAGACTTTGGGGATAATGGAGGATAGAAGGACCTGATGTGCCCTATCACTTGATGTGATGGACCATAGTCGATGGGGTCATGAAGAGTTGGACACAAATGAAGACTTGAACAACACAGGATCATTACCGCTTTGGTTGTCTGTACCTGGACTAGTAGCAGAAGCAGGTTGGTTACCAGTGTTTGTGCTCATTGGGCTGAAACTGTGCCCTAGGAGTCCCTGCATTATGTCTAGACAAGAAAAGAGTTGTCTCTAAGTTCATTTCTCCTACCCTGTGATAATAGTCTCCCTCACTGGAAGCATCACTTTTGTGCCTGTATCTGGGTTCAAAAGTCCTTGCATAACTTATGAACAATTTCTGTTTCTCAGACTTTACCTAGATGAGTGTCCATCTCACCGATTTCTTTGTCCATCATGCCTTTAAAACTGACCCGTGGCCCCAAGATGCCTCAGAGAATTCGCTCAAACTCATGAAATCCAGTTAGATTGATGAAAATAGTCTTTTCCTTGTCTTCCTCAGACATAGGAATCTGGTAGTCCCCACTCCGTAAAATCACTGGCTGCCTCACTGACGATCTAGGTTGTAAATGAAGCCACAGTGCCGTTCATTCATTCACTTGAGCTCCTTTGTTCAATGATCTTTCATCTCTATAAATCTGCAATCTTTCCATTTGTCTTTAGCACTACCGCCATGAATGATGCGTAAGGACTCAGATGGTTTCTGATGTTTTCCATCATGAAGGATTCCTCTTGGAGCTTACTCTGAATGATCAGGAACCAGTCAGCTGGATTTTGTGAGTTGTGTCTCAAGCAATCTTACACCCCACTCATGCTGTAAGATCCAACCAATCCACGGGCCATACCCACTAAAGGCCAGCATCCTCAAGGGCTCTGTCCTGAGCCCTCTCTTCCCTCTGTACTGTTTCACTTGTTGATCCCATTAGTTCTCATAGTTTCACTTATCATTTCTGTACTGATGATCTCCGCTCTACTTATCCAGCCCTAACCTCTCTCTTTTTTTCTTTCTTTTTTTTTTTTAATTATTATAGCTTTTTATATACAAAACATATGCATGGGTAATTTTTCAACACTGACCCTTGCAAAAACTTCTGTTCCAAATTTTCTCCTCCTTCCCTCCACCTAGATGCTAGATGGCAGGTAGTCCCATACAGGCAAATATGCCTAATCTCTCTCCTAACCTGCTGATTTACATATCCGATTGGCTCTTAGAAGTCTCAAACTGGATGTTCCATAGACATCTGAAACTCACAGTGTCTGAAACTGAGCTCATTACCTTTCCCCCAAAGCCCTCCCTACTTCCTAACTTCTGTATTACTGTTAAGGACACTCCCATTTTCTCATCTCAGTCATACAAGCTTTTATAAATATATACATATATATATATATATATAAAAGGAACATTTTATTTAAATATATATATGGAACATTTTATATATATATATATGGAGCATTATATATATATATATAAAATGTTCTTTATATATATATATATATATATATGAACATATATATAAGGAACATTATATATATATATGAACATATATATATATATATATATAAAAGGAACATTTTATTTAAATATATATGGAACATTATATATATATATATATGGAGCATTTTATATATATATACATATATATAAAATGTTCCTTTTATATATATATATATGAACATATATATAAGGAATATTATATATATATATATGAACATATATATACATATATATAAGGAACATTATATATGGAACATTATATATATATGTGGAACATATATATGAACATATATATAAGGAACATTATATCTATATATCTATATATATAAGGAACATTATAGATATAGATATAGATATAGATATATAGATATATAAAATTGTTCCTTGATTGACTGACCCTGGTTGTTCAATCTCTGAGCTGGGTCCTGAGGTATTTTGTCCTTAGTACATAAGAGTAGAAGGATAGATTTTATATATATGTGCGTGCATGTGTGTGTGTGTGTGTGTGTGTGTGTGTGTGTGTATCCCTTATAACCTATACTCTATCATCTTGGAATACTCATTCTCACCCTCCCTATTCAGTCTGTTTCCCCAGGCCGGTTAACCCTACCTGCTCAACATCTCTCCCATAAGCCCCCTTCCCTACTTTGACCTGGCTACCACCCTGGTGCAGGTTCTCATCACTTCACACTTGGGCTACTGCCATAGCCAGCTGGTGCGCTTTCCTGTCTCATGTTCCCCCCCCCCCCCCCCCCCCCGCGACCACTCCAATTCATCCTTCTACTCAGTTGTGAAATTAATCTTCTTAAAGCACAGATCTGATCATGTGCTTTCACTCCCCCTTCAATAAATCTCAGTGGTTCCCTGTCATCTCCAGGATCAAACACAAAGTGCTCTGTCTAGTGTTCAGAGTCCTTGATCTCCTGACCCTTAACCTCCTTCCAGTCTTCTCACACCTCTCTCCCCTCCATGTACTCCTCCCCCCAATGATTCTGGCCTCCTGGCCGCTTCACCTCAGTTCTGGGTTCCTGTCCCCCATTCCTGGAATGATTTGCTTCTTATGGCTGCCTCCTGGCTTCCTTCAGGTTCCAATTAGGATGCCTTTCCCAATCCCCCCTTAATTCTAGTGCCTCCCCCTGAAATTCTCTGTAAATAGATCTTATCCTACAGAGTTTTGGGCACGTTCGCTCCCCTGTCACACTTACATCCTTGAGATCAAGGACTGTCATTCACCTTTCTTTGTATCCCTGGCACTTAGCACAGCATCTGGCATATGGCACGGACTCAATAAATGCCTCTTGCCTAAGTTGGAGCTTCTATCTATCAGGTACTAAGGACAAAACACCTCAGGACCCAGCTCACAGATTGAACAGCCAGGGTCAGTCAATCAAGGAACAATTATTAAGCGCCTACTATGTGTCTAAGAACTGGACTCTTGTGATGTTCTCTAGCACCTCTTATTCTATCCTCTCTGCATGATTCTGACCATATCTGATGTACAAAAGCACTGACTCAGTTTCCCTGAGTTCTCAGGGCCCACCAGGCCCCTGCATCAGTCTCTAGAAGCTCAGGAAGAACTCCTTTTCTCTTTCCTGCCCAGTATGGAGCCTCATTAGCATAGGCTGCTTCTGATCCACTCCCCTCAAACATCTCAACTAAAGTTTGGCTACATTAGGGACAGGTGGCACCTTGCTGTGTATCAAGGAGCTTATTCACTGCCACTGAGGCCGTGCCCTTAGACCCGCTGTCAGTCTCATCACTTAGCCTGGCTCAGGGGCCTTCCAGTGTCTTAGGCCCACTGGTACCTATCGGACTCAAGCCTCCCAGCACTGTTCTCCTGCAGCCCTGGTAGGAGTACTCTGGAGCCGGATGCTATGGGCCACAGTGAAGACTTCAATTTTCAGTGCAAAATTTTACATCTCAGACATCAGGGCTTGATGAATTTGTTTTATTAATTATCTAGACTTACTAAAGAGATGGGGAAATGTTAATAATGAAAGTAAAATTTAAAATTTCCTCGCTTAATTCCAGAGAGCCTGTTGTCAAACACTTCCCAGAATCCCCCTGGATATAGGCTTTCTGTCCAAAGAGAATGACAAACGTGGGACCTACGGGGATCTCTCTACCACAGTAGCTATGGCCTCTGCCTTCCTCCCAGATGAAAAAATGTTTCTAGATTTAACCATGAAATTCAGGGTCTCTGTAGGAGTTTTCCTTTGATTAGAAGAGGCTGCCCCTTTCAGCTGTTCTTCCTCAAATGGCACACTAGTGGGAAATTCCCAGGGGGGAGCTCTCTCTTATCATCAGGCACAATGGTCATAATTCTCAGGCAGGACTAGAAAACCTTCCTGGGGTGTCTCACCTGCCTTGCCATTAGCGATCTTTACAAGATGGTTTTACTTTCACTTCGACGCTCGATACCCTTAAAATGTCCTGATTGTTAAGATCTGGGTCTATGCCGAACATTACGAGATCTCTCTACTTTTCGGCTGCAAATGGAAGACAATACCACTCCATTGCCCCAATTCCCTTTTTTTTTTTACAGGCACCTGGAGGTTGCCATAGTGTGTGGAGGGCTGGATCTGGAGTCAAATCTGGTTTCAGATACTTCCTAGCCGCGTGACCCCAGACAAGTCATTTAACCTCTGTCGGTCTCAGTTTCCCCAACTGTAAAATGGGGATTATAATAGCACCTACCTCCCAGGGTTGTTCTGAGGGTCAGATGAGATAATATTTGTAAAGCTCTTAATGGTTCTTAGCACAAAGTTAGCATTTAATAAATACTCTCTTCCTTTCCATGTTTATTCACAATAATATGAAATATTAATAGAAAACATTAATTTGCGATATCATAACAACAATGCTTTGTTGGGTTGATGTACTGAGTTTAAACAATCCTTAAATAACAACAAGAGACATAATTGCGCATAATGGAAACAGTACCGATTTATACACGCACATCAAAAAAGGGAGCAACCAGGGGCAGTTAGGTGGTACAGTGGTTAGAGCACCAGCCCTGAAGTCAGGACGACCTGAGTTCAAATTTGATCTCAGACACTTAACATTTCCTAGCTGTGTGACCCTGGGCAAGTCACTTAACCCCAATTGTCTCAGAAAAAAAAATCAGTAATAACAACATGTATATGCTAGCATCCACTGAAAATGAAGCCAAGCTAGTTTGGATAAACACTTTCCACCTCCAAAAATTAAAAATATTAAAATGATAAGGGAAACAATTCTAGACTATAACCAAGAAATAAATGAAATTATCTGCCTCAAAAAAAAAAATCTGTTGGCTATGTAAAAGGGGGGAAATCCACAATCAAATGGGGTTTCCAGAATAATAAGATAAAGTCCCATACCGTCGTCAGCTTTTGAAGTCTTTATCTCTCTTTTTTCCCTGGATTCTGTCTCAAACACTATATATTTCTCTCCTAGGAAGCTCTCCACCACTTACACAGGTCCTGAGACACAATGCACTTAGCATTCTCTCAACCAGTCTGGAGTAATATCCCATATCGCAGTATGTAGCAGTATGAAAACACACACGCACACGCACACACACACACACACACACACACACACACACACACACACACACATCAGGATTAAGTGAAAACTTGGTTACATGAGAAAAAATTTTCCTAAAAATAAGAACCATCCTAAGACAGAATGTATAGTCTCCAAAGGTAATGAGTTCCTTCTCATTAAAGCTCTTCAAGAATGGGGGGCTACTTTGGGGGAATTCTCTTCATTGGAAGAGAAATTTCTTCCAAATCTGAAATTCTGTGATTTTGTGAAGAGGAACATGTAATATCCAAAGAAAAACTAGACCATTCTTTTCTGTCCATTCAATACCTTGACTTAGCTCATTGTACATCAGGTTATCTATTCAAGATATGGACCATTTCTATAATTCCATTGTATATAACATAAAATTAGTATTGTATTTAACATCTGTATACTTATATAACATTTTATGTAACATACAATCATTATTGTCTGGACAAAAGGTATTCTTCAGCTGGGCTTCTGTCCAAGCTATGGACCACTTCTATAATTCCATTGTATATAACATACACTTATTATTGTATTGTATTGTATTTAACATTTGTATACTTATATAACATTGTACGTAACATACAATTATTATTGTATTTAACATTTATATATTTATATATCATTGTATGTAACATACAATTATTATAGTCTGGACAAAAGATATTCTTCAAGTGGGCATCCGTCCAAGATATGGACCATTTCTATAATTCAATTGTATTATAATTATTATTGTATTTAACATTCGTATTCTTATATAACATATGTATGTTACATACATTTTTATATTTATATAACATTGTATATAACATAATTATTATAGTCTGGACAAAAGACATTCTTCAGTTAGCTAATTTTTCCTGTGTTGAAGACTACGCACAAGCTTTTGAATCACTACAATCTAGTTTAGGAGGCTTTGTAATGTTTTAGGGACTTATGTGATCCATACAATGTCATCTGCAAATCGGAGCATCTGGGGGGTATCACCATCTGTAGGGAATCTAAGTTTCATTGGAATTTTAAAATCTCAGTTCTGATTCTCCATGATGGTGAAAAAAGTTTTCTTTGTATATGTCTCCCTGTTTTATGCCTTTTTTTTATATGGACAGAGTCATCAAAGTTCTCTATAAATAAATTAATAAATAGTCAACTAGCATTTATTAAGCACTTACTGTATGCCTTCAAAGAAGGCAGACAGACAAAAAGAGACATGGAGGGAAGAAGAGGCAGAGATAAAGACAAAAAGACAGAGAAAAAGGAAACAGAGATAGAGAGACAAAAACAAAGAGAAACAGAAAGAGAAAGACAGGCAGGCAGACAGACAGACAGAAAGAGACAAATAGACAGGAAGGGAAGAAGAGACAGAGAGAGAAAGAGAGAGAGAGAGAGAGAGAGAGAGAGAGAGAGAGAGAGAGAGGAGAGAGAGAGAGAGAGAGAGAGAGAGAGAGAGAAACAGAGACAGAGACCGAGAGAGGCAAAGACAAAAAAACAGGGAAGAAATAAGACAGAAAGAGATACAGAGAGAGGGGGAGCAGAGACAGAGACAGACATAGAGACACAGAAAGAGAGAGATTCAGAGACAAGAGACAGAGAGACAGGGAGGGAAAGAGACAGAGAAAGGGGGAGAAACAAAGACAGACAGAGAAAAACAGAAATAGAAACAGAAAGATAGAGGCAGAAAGACAGAGACAAAGAAAGAGACTGGCAGAGACAAAGAAAGAGATAGAAAGAGAGAGAGAGAAAGAGAGAGAGAGAGAGAGAGAGAGAGAGAGAGAGAGAGAGAGAGGAGAGAGATGAGAGAGAGAGAAGAGAGAGAGAAGAGAAACAGAGAGGAGGTCAGAGAGGCAAAGGCAGAGACAGAGACAGAGACAAAAAATCAGAGACTAAAAGGCAGGGAGGAGAGATAGAAAGAGAGACAGACAAAAGACATACATACAGAGACAGAAAGGGGGGGGGGGAAAGACATAGGCAAAAAGACAGTCAAGGAGGGGGAAAAAGACAGAGATAACACAGAGAGAGACAGACACACAGAGAGATTCATAGAGAGAAACAAGTAGGTAAGGAGGAAGGAGTAAAAAAAAGAGAGATAGACAGGAAAAGACAAACAGAAAGGCAAAGAGACAGAGACAAAGAGACATAGAGGAAGGGAGGGTGAGAAAGGCAAAAATAGAAACAGAAAGAGAGAGGCATAGACAGAGAGAAAGACAGAGACAAAGGCAGAGACAGAGACAGAGGGGGGCAGGGACACACAGAGAGAGAAAGACAGAGACAGAGATAGATACAGAGAGACAGAAAGAGAGATTTAGATGGAGAAACAGAGATAAAAAGAGAGACAAAGGCAGAAAACAGAACTAAAGAGACAGTCAGGAGGGATTCAGGAGAGAGAGAGAGAGAGAGAGAGAGAGAGAGAGAGAGAGAGAGAGAGAGAGAGAGAGAGAGACAGAGAGAGAGAGAGAGAGAGACAGAGAGAGAGACAGAGAGAGAGACAGAGAGAGAGACAGAGAGAGAGACAGAGAGAGAAGCGAGAAGCAAGGAGGACGCGGAGACAGAGACAAAGACAAAGAGATAGAGATAGAGGCAAAAGTAGAGACAGAGACAGAAACAGAGAGAAAGACAAAAACAGAGAGACAAACATGGAAGGAGGTAGAGAGACTGAAATAGAAACAGAAAGACAGAGACAAAGAGAAAGACAGAGAGGATAGGAGAAAGAGAGAGAGCAACAGACAAAAAAAGAGAGACAAAGAAAGACAGAGAATGACAGAAACAAAGAGACAGAGACAGAGAGAGGTAGAGAGACAAAAGAAAGAGATTAAGAGAAAGATATGGAGGAAGGAGAAAAAGAAACAAAAACAGACAAAGAGAGAAAACAGAGACATAGACAAACAGAAATATAAACAGAGAGAAAGATAGACAGAGACAAAGAGAGAAAAATAGACAGAAAGAGAGAAACAGAAAAAGAGAGACACAGAGACAGAAAGAGCAGAGACAGAAACAAAATGTCAGAGACAAAGAGACAGGCAGGGAGAGAGATAGAGATAGAAATAGAGAGGTCAGAGACAGATAGAAACAGAGATAGGGTCAGAGTCAGAGACAAAGACACAAATAGACAAGAAGGGATGAAGAGAGGCAGAGACACACAGAAAGATAGGGGTGGATACAGAGACAGACAGAAAAAAAAAAAACAGAGACAGAAAAAGACAAAAGAACAGACAGACAGGAGGGAGGGAGCAAGATGGAGACAGAGACAGAGAAAGACAGAGAGAAACAGAGACAGAGAGACAGAGACAAAGAGATAGGCAGATAGAAAGGGAGGAAGAAAGATACAGAGAGAGGCAGAGGC
>NC_133623.1:67563003-67730919 GCF_048593235.1 Sminthopsis crassicaudata | reverse complement strand
AGAGAGACAGAGGACAGAGAAAGACAAAGAAAAAGAAAGAGATTCAGAGAGACGGATAGGGAGGGATTGAGGGAAAAGAGACAGAAATAGAAAGATAGCAAAAAAGAGAGAGAGACAAAGGCACAGGCAGAGAGACATACAAAGAGACAGACTAATGGGGAGGAAGGGAAAGAGACAGATACAGAGAGGCAGACAAAGACAGTGAGACAGAGAGAGAGAGAGAGAGAGAGAGAGAGAGAGAGAGAGAGAGAGAGAGAGAGAGAGAGAAGAGAGGAGAGAGAGGAGAGAGAGAGAGAGAGAGAGAGAGAGAGAGAGAGAGTGAGAGAGAAGAGGAGAGAGGAGAGAGGAGAGAGAGAGAGAGGAGAGAGAGAGAGAAGAGAGAGAAGAGAGAGAGAGGAGAGAGAGAGAGAGAGAGAGAGAGAGAGAGAGAGAGAGAGAGAGAGAGGAGAGGAGAGAGAGAGAGAGAGAGAGAGAGAGAGAGAGAGAGAGAGAGAGGAGAGAGAGAGAGAGAGAGGAGAGAGAGAGAGAGAGAGAGAGAGAGAGAGAGACACGCAGAGAAAGGACAAACCCAGAAACTAAGAGATAGAGACAGAGAAAAAGAGATAAATAGACAGGGAAGGAGGGGGAGAGAGTGAGTGACAAGAGACCGAGAGGCAGAGACAGGGAACAGAGATAGAAGTAGAGACAGAGATCAACAGAGAGAGACAAGACAGAAAGAGATTCAGGGAAAGAGCAGGTTAGGAGGGAGGAGGGAGAAAGAGGCAGACAGAAAGGGAGGAAGAGAGCTAAAAGAAGAGACAGAGACAAAGAAAAAAAAAGAAAAAACAGACACAGACAGAGACAAAGACAAAAAGACAGACAGGGAGGGAGGAAGATAGAGACAGAAACAGAGATATGGAGATGGAGAGGCAGAGAGACAGAAAAGACAGACAGAGAGACAGAGAGAGAAACAGAGAGAGACAGACAGACAGAGAGACAGAAAAAGACAGAGACAGAGAGAGCGTGCTGTAGATATAGACATAGAAACAGATGGGTAGAGATCTAAATGTAAATATAGTTGTGGATATAGATCTAGATTTTGGACATGGCTAAAGGGAGAATTTGTTTTGCTTAACTAGACAGTTTGTAATGAATTTTGTTTTTCTTTTTTTTCAAGGTTGATGGGAATGAGAGGATTTAGAGCTGAAAATAAAACAAAATTGACTTTTAAACAGAGAAAAAGGAAAAAGAAAGTGAGGCAGGAGCCAGATTAAGGCCTTTAAATGCTGGAATGAAGGAGTTCGTAGTTGATGCTAGAGGCAAGAGGGAGCCGGGGGAGCTCAGTGAGCAGGGTGACGTGGTCAGACCCACTTTCGAAAACTCGCTTTGGCAGTGGAGTGAAGGACGGATTGGAGCGAGGCAGGGATCTGGGGCCAGACAGCTGATGCAGAGGGGAAGCCAAGATAGTGAAGTGATAGGAAGCAGTATGGCCAGCTCCCCTCCAACACCCCCTTCAATAAGCGCTCCTCCACACAGAAAATTCACCAGACCAAATTCTAATGAAAGAAAGCCAGGGGGCAGCTAGGTGGCGCAGTGGATAGAGCACCAGCCTTGGATTCAGGAGGATCTGAGTTCAAATCTGGTCTCAGACACTTAACACTACCTAGCTTGTGTGACCCTGGGCAAGTCACTTAACCCCAAGTGCCTCAGCAGAAAAAGAAAAAAGAAAGAGAAAGAAAAAGAGAAAGTCAAGTGAGTCCCCTAGTTTAGCCCAGGTTGGAATAGCAAGACAGAGGGAGAGGTCTAGGGACACTGGGGACATGGCCTGGGCCCGCAGAGAATTTCAACACCCTGAGAGACGTTACATACCAAGGCAAGAGGAAGTCCCAGATCAAAACTGGAGTGCAGGAACAGGTGCCGCTTGGTAGCCCACTACCGGGTTGTAAGTCCTCGAATAATCAAGTTGTACAAGTCGAAATCTACACAAACAAGGAAAAGAGCATGGGTGGAATGGCTGCCATTTGAACTTCACTGTAATCTGAATTGCCAAAGGAAAGAAGAATACACACGTACACACATACAAATACATTTCACTGAACAGGGAAATAAGAGAATGGAGGGAAGGTAGATTAAAGGAGATGGTATTGTTGAGTTGTTTCAGTATTCTTAGCAAAGATATCGGATGAGGTTGGCCATTTCCTTCTCCAACTAATTTGGCAGATGAGGAAACTGAGGCAAACAAGGTGAAGTGACTTGTCCAGAGTCACACATCTAGGAAGTGTCTAAAGCTAAATCGGAACTCAGGAAGACGATTCTTTCTGATCCTCAGTCCAGTGATCTATCCACTGGGTCATCTAGCTGCCCATCTTAAGCAAAACAAATTCTAAGGAAGGACATATAAAAAATGTTTATAGCTCTTTTTGATCCATCGAAGAAGGTGCATCTGGGAAGGTATTGGTTATTTGGGGAATGGCTGAACTGCTAAAATGCTTTAAGAAATGGTGAAGGAGGGGCCACTAGGTGGCGCAGTGGATACAGTACCAGCTGTAAAGTCAGGAGGACCTGAGTTCAAATTTGTTCTCAGACATTTAACACTTTCTAGCCATGTGACCCTGGGCACGTCACTGAACCCCAATTGCCTCAACAAAAAACAACAACAAAACCAAAAAAAAAAAAAAAAAAAGAGAGAGATGATGGAGATTGTTTCAGGAAGAATTATATGAACTGATAGAGTGAAGTTGAATTGATAATTTATGAAATTATGAAATGGGGCAAGCGTGGTACTTGACAGGAAAATTCATGATGTCAACAGGAAGTGAAGCTTCCTTTAATAAAACACAGAGGATGAGGGATGAACAAGCACAGAAAGCAGAGAGAGAAATAGGAAAAGAGGGCAAAAGGCGGGCACTGTGGGAACAGGGATGGGGAGAGGCCCGGGATCACTCACATAATCACGGGCTGGAATTGGCAACACTCGACAGCATCGACGCAGATGAGGCTGGAAGATTGCTTGGGAGGCGGGAATTTAAGTCTCATTTTTATAGGGTTTTTTGTGGGGAGGACCAGACACCCATGGCCACGTGAGGTTAGTTCACTAGTACGCCCACGTCATGTGAAAGCTGTCGGGGAAACTTTCAAGTTAACATACGTGTGTCACCCCAAAGTCATCACCGCCATTTGATGTTCCGTGGGTCTCACTGCGGACGTCTGCAACTCTCCCGAGACGTGTATATAACGGCACCCGAAGGCCCCCACAGCAAAGCCTTATGGTAGCTCCTGATTCAGCAATATCTCCAGCATAGGGGTAGCAGTTAATTGATGATAAAGCAATCAGCTCCTCTGATCACTGGGAAGAGAGGGAGGGAGGGAAGAATGGAGGGAGGAAGGAAGAAGGGAAAAGGAGCACTGAATGTGGTACCTGTACACCTACTACCAGAGTAGTCTGAGGCTGGTGGGTCCCTTGAGCTCAGGAGTTCTGAATTACCGTCTGTCTAAATGGTGTCTGTATTAAATCTGGCATCAGTGTGTCAAGTCCCTGAGAGCAAGAGGGAGGGAGAGGAATACAGGAGAAAAGCTGCCCAGGGAGAGGGGAAGCAGCCCAGGTCAGAAAGGCCTCAGCAGTGGGGTCAGGCCCAGGTGTGGATGATGTCCTTCCTTGCCTGGGTGAGACGAGGAAAACATGGTACCCCCAAACAAAAACTAATATTAAAAAGCTTTTGTGGACCAAAGAGGTGGTACAGTGGATAGAACACCAGCCCTGGAGGCAAGAGGATCTGAGTTCCAATCTAGCCTCAGACAGTTGACATTTACTGGCTGTGTGACCCTGGGCAAGTCACTTAACCCCGATTCCTTCCCAAAAAAGAGCTAATACAATAATCTAGGTTAGAGGTAATGAGGGTTTGATCTAAAGTAATGGCTCTGTAAGCTGAGAGAGGGGGTCAAAAAAGAGAGACAGCAGAGGGGAAAATATCAAGATTTGGCAACTGATTAGTTACATGGACTGAGGGAAAGTGGGAGCCAGAAAGAGGTAGTGGGGTCCTTAGAATCCATCTAGTCCAACCCCTTCATTTTATAGAAGAAACAAGCCCAGAGATATCTAGAGATTCATCCAAGAGTAAATTTCCCAGAGTCCTTGAGTTTTGGTTTCCTTTGTCCTTGGAGAAATTTCCACTCTGGTTTTGTTTTGTTTTGCTTTTCTGGTTTATTGCAGGCTTCAGGAGGGAAAGAGAGCAGGCAGGCAGATAGACAAGTAGTAAACAGGGTCCAGACTTGAACTTGGATCTCCCTAATTCCCAACCCAGTGTTCTTCTCCACCAAAACAACGTCAACGTTGGAAAACTAGAAGCATTGTTTCATCGTTCCATCCCTTAAAGATTCTTTTATGTATAACAGGGTCAGAGATCGTTCCCCCAAATTATGGGAGCAATATTTGGGCCCCTTTAGGGCTTGGGCAGTTAGGTGGTATTGTAGTGGATAGAGCACTAGGTCTAGAGTCAGGAAAACCCAAGTTCAAATACAGCCTCAGATACTGTGTGATCCTAGCCAAGTCATTTAACCATGTTTGCCCCAACTTCCCTATCTGTAAAACGAGCTGGAGAAGGAAATAACAAACAACTTCAGGATTTCTGCCAAGAAAACTTCAAATGGGGTCCCAGAGTCAGTACGAGCCAAAATGACCGAACAACAACAACGAGAAAGGGTTTGGGAACATCTGGAACTGAACCGAGGAGACTTCGAAGGGAGGGAAATGATTATTTCTCTCTTATATTAATAATCGATTATTCAATTAGGATCGGGCCTTCTTTCGGAGGCCTATCAGTTGTTCAGTGAAGGACATCACTGATGGATGAGATTGCCCAAATCTTCAGGGTACAAGCTATCCGGTCCCAGGGTGGGAGATCCCACCCAACTGGAAAATCTTACAAAGGATTTAATCCAAGGTGAATTCTAGCCCACTTAATTCTCACTGCCATAAAAATAAATAAATAAATAATTTTTAAAAAGAATTCTAGCGCACTTTGGTTCATTCTAGCAGCGGATCTAGGAGTGTGGGTCTTTTGGTCCAGACCAGAACTTCTTAAACTTTCCACTCACGACCCCTTTTCACCTGAGAAATTTTCACATATGGGTACATGACAGAAGTGTACAAATCAAACGCTTAATGATAATAAATCATAATTTTGCCACCTCCACATTTCGTTACCTGACCCCGTATGGGTCTGGCTAAGTCTCTCTGATTAAGACTGAGCAGAATCATGTCCCCAGCCCCTCATTAGAATAGATCCACCGGTCATCATTGTCATCGTTCTCATTAATTAACCAGAGTTGATCGCCACTCTCAGGATCACCCTTTCTTCCCACAGTAAGTACTGAGGGGTTCCTGGAGGAGTCTTTTCGAGAATGTCACTGGCTCCGTTTATTAGTTATTGTCAACTTGTATGAGTAATTAAATGTATATTTGTATGATTCATAAAATGAATGATTACCCAGAAACTATGCTTTTTATACTTTTTTATACATCACAGCGGGCAGGAGAAATGGTGTGGGATGACCACTAGTCCCTGACCTTGACTTTTTGTTTGGAACTGGACTTGAGGAAGGGACCCAAAGCTCTATTTCCACCTCCCTTTCAGAAGGGCAGCTCCCACCTCTGGACATCGAAGTGCTGCCCTCTTGTGGGCATTGAAGTGACTAGGCTCCATGCTCTGTTAAATGTTCAGATATTCTGATTTTTCTTGGGCAACAAGATAATTGTAGAAGTACGTATACAATTCTGATGGAAGTGGAGATCTTCAACATAAAGAAGAGCCAACTCACTTCCAGTTGATCAATGAGGGACAGAAATAACTACACCCAGAAAAGGAACACTGGGAAGTGAATGTAAATTGTTAGCACTACTGTCTGTCTGCCCAGGTTACTTATACCTTCAGAATCTAATACTTAATGTGCAACAAGAAAACGATATTTACACACATATATTGTATCTAGGTTATATTGTAACATATGTAAAATGTATGGGATTGCCTGTCATCTAGGGGAGGGAGTGGAGGGAGGGAGGGGATAATTTGGAAAAATGAATACAAGGGATAGTGTTATTTAAAAAAATTACTCATGCATATATACTGTGGGGGAAAAATTTAAATAAAAAAAAATAAAAAAATTTTAAAAAGTACGTATACAAGAACTGCATGTGTTTAACAGCTATTGGATAATTTGCCATCTAGAGGGAAGGCGGGATTTGGAACACAAGGTTTTGCAAGGGTCAATGGTGAAAAATGATCTGTACCTAAGTTAAAATAAAAAGCTTTAATTAAAAAAAAGAAAAGACAATTTCAGATATTAAGGCGACTCCATTTTTTTAGGCACTGAGGCCAGACGGAGACTACCAGTCAGGTTAGCTAGGCTGGGCAGAACACGTGAGCAATAGAGAAGTGGACAGCCTTAGTCTGCTCCCCACGTTTTTTGGTGATGTGTTTTGATTGGTGCATAAATTGGAATTAAAGAAGGCACTTAAGTTGTCAGCCTCATCCTGTCTTCCAGTCACCACTGGCCGGTGGCGGGCCGGGGCCGGGACACCTGGTGATTCCTTCAGATACAGTGGATGACCTTGGGGTCTTCGATGGCTAACCAAGCTCGAAGCGCTCCACAGCGTCCACTTCAGCCGCCTCCATGGCCCTCGGAGCACGTTGCTCTCATCTGCCCATTCCACCAGGGGAAGTCTTGACATACCTTGGGTAGCCACCCCTCTACCCCACCCCGTGCACTGTAGGGTTTGAGACCTTTGGTTACCGTTGACCTGCTGTAGCCTGTCTACCAAAATGACTTACTAGGGTGCAGTGCTGTGAACGTTACAGCTTCTTGGAGCCATGGGAGAGAGGGAGACGCCAAAGGGGAAACAGAGCCCTGTGAAGGGCCCAGCGGCCTTCCTGCCACAGGGACCAGTCTCCAGGAACTTACACCCAGTAAGAAAAGCCAGTTTTCTTCAGATGAGCAATCCCTCAGTATAATGATGAGACGCCCTCTTCCCAGATTAGGGGTTCAGGCAGGTGCTTTGGGAAGATGCGTGGGAATAGGCAGCCAGGTGACGTTTAATTAAACTCTAAGTTGATCATTGGCTCTGTTTTCTTATTTTAAGATACATCCTTTTTTCTTTGTTCCAATTCCATAGGTGTTTCTCGGTATTAGTCATAAAATCAGGAAGAGGAGAAATGGAGAGTTAGACCAGAGACAGGTTTGGGCCTTTCTTTATATAACAGTAACCTTTGCCCTCCCAGATACCCCCAGGAAGACTCTGGTCATTTTCAAAATATGAGTGTGTTTTGGTGACTCAGCCAATGGAAAGAGGCTGTTCCTACGCGCTTGACAGGGGGACACAAGAAGAGACGGGCCCGGCGACTTCCAGATGATCTTCTTGTTGTTTTGGAAGAATTTCTGCCCTGAGATTTTGGGGGGAGTGGAAAACAGATGGGCAGATGGAGCCTGAGACAAAGAGAAAGAAAGGGAGCAAGAGAGAGACAGAAGGGATAGAGATGGGGGAGGGAGAGAGAGCAAAAGGGAGGGGAGGGGAGAGGAGGTAGAGGGGAGAAGAGACAGAGGCAGAGAAAGGAAAGAGGTAGAGACAGAAACAGAGACACAGAGAGACAAAGATAGAGACAAAGAGATGAAAAAGAGAGAGGAGAGAGAAAGAGAGAGAGAGAAGAGAGAAAGAGACACACACACACACACACACACACAGAGTCACAGAGAGAGAGTAACAGGAGAGAGAGAAAGACAGAAACAGAGATATCCGAGGGTACAGGAGAAAGAAAGAGAAAGAGAGGGAAGAGGAAAGGGAAGGGGAGAGGAGGGGAGGAGAGGAAGAGAGATGGGGGAGGAAGAGGAACAAGAAGGAGGAGGAGAAAACAACAGCAGCAATAGGAAGAGGAGGAGGGATGGAGGGAGAGAAGCTTCATCCTGAATTCCCCGTTGGGCAGTAGCTTTTATTGCCCCTTCTCTGATACTAGAAATAGGGACGGGTCTTTGTGGGCTCTCTAGATCCCCGAAGAACAGGGCTGAGCAGCGAGAACTCGGGCCACTAGAGCAGAAGCAGACGGGGGAAGAGCAGAGGACCACGGCCCGAGACTGGCGAGCCAAAGCAGAAGAACTCCTACTACTATGGGCAAATTAAGGGTGATACTGGCCTAGTCAGGAGCACAGCCCCTTGAACCATGAGCCTTGGTGCATGTGTGTTAGGAGGAGGCTTGAGGAGAAAGGACATCGTTACCCAAGCTACAGGAAGCTCCTAATGGCAAACTGCCATTTGAACACCTTTATTTACTATTTGCTTGTATGTCTAAACTACCAGCTTGAATTACTAGATCTCTTGGCCACTTAAATGAAGGTGGGGGAATGAGCTGCCCTCTGTGATTCCTCCGAGCTCTAGATCTAGGATCCTACTTGTGACCTTGGGCAAAGTCCCTTCACTTCCTGTGGGCCTCAGTTTCTCCATCTGTAAAATGTGTGAGTTGACCTTAAAGGCCCCATTGATCCCATACAAGCTTTTTTTTTCCCCTGAGGCTGGGGTTAAGTGACTTGCCCAGGGTCACACAGCTAGGAAGTGTTAAATGTCTGAGGTCACATTTGAACTCAGGTCCTCCTGACTTCAGGGCTGGTGCTCTATCCACTGCGCCACCTAGCTGCCCCTCATACAACTTACTTCAACCTCCCGCCCTCCAGGGCTCAGTTTCTTTCTCATTGAAAAGAAAGGGTTGGTTTGGGTGGTTTTTGAAGTCCCTCCCAGCACTAGATCATGGATTCTATACAAGTGAAGCATTGGTGTCAAGTCACTTCCCCTCTCAGGGCCTCAGTTAATTGTAAAATGAGGGAAATGGGACTAAATAACCTTAGATACTCTACTAGTATGTATCGGTATGTTCTAGCACTAGATCTAGAATATATAACCCAAGACCTAGAACATATAACCTCCTTTGAGATTCAGTTTCCTCCTCGGTAATTAGGATTTGTTCTAGATACCTTCCGAGGATGCTTGGAACTCCAGAACTAAAATAGTATGTGTGACATTGGGCCCCTCATTCTCTGGGCCTCGGTCTCCCCCTCTGTAAAATGAGAGGGTCAGATCACATGTTTAGCATCCTATGAATCAAAACCAGTGAATTATCTAAGGTTTTTCAGTGGAAGACTGTGATTGAGAAGGAACTACGGACAATTGGGAGGGGAGAAATTTCATATTTTGGTAACTGAGGCACATTTAGGCCCTTTGCTGGTGGCCTACTGAACCACCCAAGGGCCTGCTTTACAAGTAGATTAGGAAGGCTAAAAAGGGGGAGGAGTCAGCAGAGGGGAGGGGTGGGTGGGCCCTGTGTAGCCGGGTTGCCATCTGGTGGCAAAAATACCATACTACACCTCCTCCCCTTTAACTGAATACTTGTCTTGAGGAAACAACAGTCCCTAGGATCAACTAATGAGTATTTATCAATCGCCTACTGTTTGCCAAGTTGGCAATATAAGAAAAGGCAAAACCAGGCCCTGTCCTCATGGAGCTCCCTCTACTGAAGGAGACTACATATGGAAATCTGAACATAGATAAAGAGGTGGATAGAAAGGGAATGAGGCTGGGTGGGGGGTGAGTGAAACTTACTACCAAGTCCACCTGTAGCACTCACCACCCACCACCAGCTGCCATTTCGGATTTGAACATATGCAAGGGGAACAATTTGTCGGCAGACAGCTTTTGAAGAGGGTGTTGTCTCCAACAAATCCAATGCTCTTTTAGGGACAACAAACAATTAGCAAAATAGAATCTTGTATTCATCCTCTGCTCTCTCCATTTGACGTGACTGTAAAAAGTCAGTCTGCTGGGGGCAGCTAGGTGGCGCAGTGGATAGAGCACCAGCCCTGAATTCAGGAGGATCTGAGTTCAAATCTGGTCTCAGACACTTAACACTTCCTAGCTGTGTGACCCTGGGCAAGTCACTTAACCCCAGCCTCAGGGGAAAAAAAAAAAGGCAGTCTGCTATAGAATATCTCATTTGGAAAGGCCTCCTTCATCCCCTTGAATGCCTTCATCAAGGAAAGGGAGGAAGAGTCCAAGTGGTGAAAGGTTTTCAAAGAAGATTTTCGATTTGATCCTGGAGGTAATAGGGAGCCACTGGAGTTTGAGTCAGGAGGGTGATATGATCAGAACAGTGCTTTAGGAAGATCCCTTTAGCAGATGAGGACCTGACCCAAGAGTGAGTTATATGAGTGGACAGAGGAGGAGAAACATGAAGACGGATATAAGACGAGAACAAATTGGATGTGTAGGGAAGAGCCAGGAGCTGAGGATGACACTTAGGTCATGAGTCACTGAGAGGATGGGGTTGACCTTGATGGTAATGGATCAGAAAAGGAAAGGGTCTGGGGGAAGAGACGAATTCCGCTTTGGATCTGTTGAATTTAAAATGTTCAGTGGGAACGTGCAAGAATGTTTGCGACAGCCCTCTTTGTGGTGGCCAGAAACTGGCCATCAGTTGGAGAATGGCTGAATAAATTGTGGTATATGAATATTATGGAATATTATTGTTCTATAAGAAATGGCCAACAGGATGATTTTCAGACAGATTTCAGAGATGCTAAGTGAAGTGGGAACCAGATCATTGGACACGGCAAGAGCAAGATCATGGGATGATCCACTGTGATGGACGTGACTCTTCAACAGCTAGGTGATTCAAGGCAATTCCAATAGACTTGTGATGGAAAGTGCCATCCACACCCAGAGAGAGAACTAGGGGATACTGAATGGGGATCGAAACATAGGATTTTCTCCTTTTTTGTGTTGTTGTTTCTTCCTTTTGATCTGATTTTTTTTTTTTTTTTTTTTGCTCAGAGTGACAAATACGGAAACATGGATAGAATTGTACAAATTTAACCTCTATCAGATGGCTTGCTGTCTTGGGGAAGGGAGAGGAGAGGGAGAAAAATCTGTAACAAGGTTTTTCAAAGATGAATGTTGAAAACTACATTTTCATGGATTTGGAAAAATAAAATACCATTAAAATTGGAGACAAAAAAAAAAAGAATAATCTGGTAAGAATGACAATTAATTGAATCCATGGGTCCATCAAGCAGGATAGAATTCCTGGCTTCCTTCAAGAATCAGCCTTCCGGAAGGAGGCCTTTCCTGGTCCCTTCAGCTGCTAGGGCCTCTCCCCTCTTCTTCCTATTCCGTAGCCACTTGTGTGCATCTTCCTCATAAGCTCCTCAAGGGCACGGACTGATGTTTGCCTTTCTCTGTGTCCCCGTTGCTCAGCACAGTGCCTACCACATAGTAGGTGCTTAATAAATGCTTGTGGGTTTGGAAGAATTTGGCTTCAATTAAAATGATTGAGACCTTTTGTTTTCTTACACAAGCCCAATATTCCCTTCTCACCGTCCCACTGAACCTTCCCTAATGTCAATGAAAACCAACACTGCAAGTTCTGGGGATATAGGACATTCTACGCCTGGCCTCCCCATCTCTATGGAGAGGAGGGAAATGGGCTTTATCGTTGGTCTTCTAATCGTTGGTCTAAAATAGCCTCTCTCACTGGTGTTTTTCATTCATATTACCCTTCTTGTCGTTGACTTGTGGCCAACTCTTTGGGATTTTTTTGGCAGAACTACTTGACCATTTCCTTTTCCAGTTCTTCTGACAGATGAGGAAACTGAGGTAAGCAGGGTGAAATGACTTACCCAGGGTCACGCAGCTAAGAAGTGTCTGAGGCTGGATTTGAATTTAATAAAAGTAAAAGGGCCAGCACTCTACCCTGCCATCTAACTGCCCACCTGGAACATAGGAAGCATTTAATAAATTCTTCCTTCCCCTGAATGAAGACTGTCGTTTAGTTAGTAGACACACATTTCCTTCTCTATAGATCTTATTCTGTGGGCCCCTCCTCTCCAGCTATGTGACCATAAAGTTTCCCCTCTGTTTCCCTTTCTGTAAAATGAAAGGGGTGAGCTAGGCAGTCTTCAAGGTCCCTCCCAGCTCTGACACTTTTATTAACATTCCAACTTGTTCATCCTATCTGGGGGAGGGGCTGTGTTCCCCTGCAGTGTGCCCTTTAGGCCACCTACACCGCGTGTCCAGGCCCTCACTCCCATGGGGTCCCTTCTAAGCCCAGTGCCTCCTCCACAGAAACTTGTTCCCCAGGAGTCTCTGCACCACCACCTTCTGCCTGCGGGCCCCGCTTTCCTCTCCAACTATAGCTCGAGATGCTGGGTGGAAGTTATGGGCCTCCCGTCCGGCCCTAGCCCCTCCAACTGCCATTCCTGCCCCATCTCCTTTCTTTTGCTCCTTCCACACCCAGTCCCTTCAGCGGACCTGGGGCCAGAGGGGCCTCCTCTGTTTGAATCGCTACCACCTGATTCCTCTAGGGACCTCCCAGGACAGTGAAGGCACAGAATGGAGGGGAGGAAAGGTCGCTGGAGTCTGAGAAGGGACAAGATGGCGGACCACTGCCAATGGTCTTGTGCTAGAGAGAGTCATCTACACCCAGAGAGGATTGAGGTGGCTCACAACAGGGCATGGTCACTTCTTTTGTTGTGGTTTGCTTGAATTTTAGTTTCTTTCTCATTTTTTTTTCCTTTTTGAGCTGATTTTTCTTGTGCAGCAAGAGAATTGTATAAATATGTATGCATATAATATATGCATACATATTTAACATATATTTGACCATGTTTAACATGTATTTAACATATTTAACATATATTTGACCATGTTTAACATATATTTAACATATATTTGTTTAACATATATTTAATATATATTTGACCATGTTTAACATATAGTGGATTACTTGCCATTTAGGGGAGGAGATGGGGGAAGTTGGAACAGAAGGTTTTGCAAGGGGCAATGTTGAAAAATTATCTACGCATATCTTTTGAAAATTAAAAACCTTTAATAAATAAATAAATAATAGAAATAAAGATGAAAAAAATGACTAGATGGGGAAGAAGGATATAATTGGGAGCAAAAGGGTGTGTCTGCAGAATCTATTTAGAAAGCGGGGAGTGGGAGTGGGTAATGAGACCAGTTCAGTCCTAGGAATAACCACAAATCCAATTGGTGAGGCCTGCAGGCCATAAGTTGAGGCCCAGGGGCCGGCCCGGCCCCGATGGGACCTGCTCATTTCTTCAACAACCACCTTTGGCCTTGAGTCGCCCATTTAATCATCTCTAGCATCTTAGAATTCTGATAAGCATGATTTAAATCAAAGCTTCTCAAATGGTCGGTCGCGACTCCCATATGGGGTTGCATAACTGAACGGGGGGGGGGGGATGTCACAAAACATTGATCAACTCTAAAAAACGTGGAAGATGCTCAGCATCCCGGAGGGTTATATATTCAGTCGAGACTTAATTCTTTATGTAAATATAAACAAGCAGTAGACAAATTTGCTTTCCTTTTAATAAATGGTAAAATTATATGTATACCAATGAAGTGATCTTGTAGTGATCTATTATCAGTGTTTCATTTGTGTGCCTGTTTTATATTTTTATATTTTCATGTTTCTTTTCATTTTATTGTTTATTTATTTATTATTATATTTTATATACCCAGGGTCATATAAAAGGTTCTCGGTGACAAGAATTACCAGTAGAAAAGTTTAAGAAGCCTTGATTTAAATCACAGTGCTTGCCCCGAGGTAATATAAACGGGCAACGGACACCAGGAGTCGAGCTGGTGAGAAGAGTGTCCGGGGGCCACAGAAGAGTGAGGGAAAGAAGCATCTCCCGCGCCATCCGATGCTGAAAAGAGGCCAGAACGACAGGTTGGCTTCCCGCAGCGGACGAGGTCCAGCCCTCAGCTCCACCGTCCAGATCTCTGTTCAAATTCTCGTCCCTTTCCCCAAATCGTGCTGGGATGTCCATAGGCCGCCGTCCCAAGCCCGGAAGGGGGGAAGGGCGGCCCACACACCCACAGACACACCGGCCGGCCCAGTCCAACCCTCGTCCTCTCGACTTCAGTGAATACCTGTGCTGCCGCGCTCCCCATCCCCACAGGGCTGCCCCGGCCCTTCACGGCGGCCCCCCAACAGTAGCACAGCCACACGCGGATAATGCTCATGAGTACTTTATTTGCCGGGTGAAGGGTCTTTGCTCTCCCCATACCTGCCTGTCTTAAGCACCTCACACCACTGCCCCCCCCAAGACCACAAATACATATCGTGAGATATATACACAATATATATGTGTATATATGTATAGAGATATGCATATACATATGTATATATTAATATATATCCCGACTGTACAGTATTTATAGGTACAAAAGAGACAGGCTTAAAAACTGTAATTAATTAGATTAACAGCTATGCCCCCTCCCCCCTCCCCGCTCCCCCCATCCCGTCCCAATAATTACTTCTACAAAAAAGGCGGCAGACCCAAGGCGTGGGGTTTGAAATGCCAGAGATAGACAAGAGCGGTTACGCTTATGGGAAGAAAGGCAAGAGAGCACTAGCTGGACGCTCGGGAAAGCCGAGTTCAAGCCCCAGCTCTGCCCCTGACTAGCTATTTCTGACCTTAGGAGAGGCCGCCCCCTTCGCCCATCGGGCCAATCCCTAAGGTCCTTTCTATCACTACTGCGCTAGGGGATGAAGTCCTGGCTGATTAGCACAGTCAGTGTCTCGCATACAGTAAGCACTTAAACAATGCTGGCTAAGCTGGTTTGTCAGGCTACCTGCGTGATCACGCTACCGCCCGGGGCTCAGACAATGCTGGCCACCACATCGGCTGAAATGGGTGCCCGGGTGGGCCGGAGGCCGGGGGACAGGGAGCTCTCGTTCACCTCCCGCTTTTGCTCCCGTAAAGCCGGCCGTCGCCTTCTAGCCAGCCACTGGGGCGGCGAGCGGCTAATGCTGCCGGAGGCCGGGCGGGCAGCCCCGGCACCACGATTCGCCCGGTGGCAGTTAGCGTAGTCTGCTATCTAGGAGGAAATCAACAGCCTCGTGGCGGTGATTGGATCTGGGATGTCACTGGGAGAGGGGAAGGTCCCTCCAGTTGAGAAGTCTCTCCACCAGGGCAGATTCTCACCAGTCTCAGTGAGAGGTCAAGGACTTGCCCAGGGTCACAAAGTCAGGACGGATTAGATGCAGGACCGGAATGAGGCTTTCCTGGCCCCAAAGCCAAACTTCCTACCTGCCATGCTGCCCCTCAATTGGAGCTTGATATCAAGGAAAACCTTCCCACCGAGCGGCACTGTGCCAAGGGAAGTCGATGGGCAGCCTCATGGGCCTAGGGGAGAGGGGAGCCCTCGAGCAAGGGTCGGAGGACTTGTCAGGGATATTGGGCAAGCGCCGGACCAAACGCCCTGTCATGCTTTCCGATAGACTGGCTCCGCACTAGGAGACATCCTGGCATCCCACTTGGTCTCCCTTTGCCCAGGCCTGGTGATAAGGGCTCATTCTGTGAGGAGGAACCTCCACGTAGCAGGGAAGGGCGCTGGTCTCTTGGGGGCCACAGGGAGATACCCCCAACCTTTCCCAGTCTGGGGCTCTCATTTGGGGGCCTCTTGGAAGCCAGCATGACACTGGTTCAGAGCCAGTCTAGCCCAGTCCAAGCAGACCTGCCCACTTTCTCTCCCTGCAAGCGCTCTCTCTCTCGCTCTTTTTCTCTCTCACTCTTTGTTTCTTTCTCTCTCTCTCTTTCTCTCTTTTGCTCTCTTTGGGAGGGGAAGGGGCTCCTTCACTGGGGCTTGGGTTTTCTGGCTGGTAAACAGGAGTTGTTCCAGCCCATCCATTTTCTATACCTCAAGATGAGGCAGTCAGGGGTGGGGTGGGGGCAGGGGTAAGGGAAAGGAAAGGGGGGCCAAGTCACACCTAGACCACGCTGGGAGGCGAGGCCCTTGGCAGGCCCAGTTCAGGGGCCACGTTTGTTTGCTCTCTTCAGCTAGCTATGCTGGGAAGACCCAAATGAGAGCATCCCTGGGCCCCACCTGGCCCCACCTGTTCACAGCTTTGTCTCAGGGACGGGCCGCATGGTGGCAAAGGAGTCTCGGATCCTTGCCACCTCCATGGCGCACAGATGCCCGAACACCTTGTTATACCAGTCAGGAGAATGGCCCCTAGGGAAATAAAAGCAGTAAGTCTGAGCAAGCAGAATATCCTGGCTTCTCCTCAGGATGCTCTGGGCTGAGGGGAAGCCTTGACTCCAATAAGGATCTAGGAACTCTGGACAGAAGAGAGACAAGGTTCTGGGATGGGGGAAAGAAGGGAGAGCAGCGGGAGGACCCCAGGGCCAGGGGGGGCAAAGGGAGGGCAGCGGGAGGACCCCAGGGCCAGGGGGGCGAAGGGAGGGCAGCGGGAGGACCCCAGGGCCAGGGGGGCGAAGGGAGGGCAGCGGGAGGACCCCAGGGCCAGGGAACCTCAGCCAGAGATGGGATCCTTACCGCAGGTCGGCCCTGCAGATGTGGATTAGCCGGGAGTGGCCCGGGCCGTAGGGTTCTATGAGGTACTGAGAAGTGAGCAGCATGGCTCGGACCCCAGACTCTGGAATTGGCTCCTCAGGCTCCAAAGACTGAGAAACAAGCAGACAGCCCCCTCGTGGTAGGTCTGAGCGCCACATCCTGGGGGAGGAAAGGGGAGTGAGCCAAGGGCAATATGGCGGGTGGAGGGCCTGCCCGTCCTCCCCCCACGGGAGGGAAGCTCACCGGAGCACCACGAAGTCTCGGGAGGGCTGAGGGGCCATGCTGTCTGTGACGTAGTGGTAGACGTCCACACCGGGGCCCAGGGACTCCAGCACGTGAGCCCGCAGCAGGTCCTCGTCCCACATGGCCCTTTCCCGTAACACTCGATGCAGGACTGCCACAGGCGGAGCCGCCACCTCCGTTGTCACTTTCCACAGGCGCAGGGGGTGGCCGTCCCGGACCTGTGGGATACTCCGAGGAGTCACCACGCTTCTAGGGCTCGGCTCCCACCGTCCGCTTACCTGCGGTGCTGGCCCCTCGGAGTGGCCAGGGACTGTGGGAGGTTGGTGCTGCCCGGGGCGTGATTCCCCACAGCACCCCTCTGCCAGGTCAATTCAAATCTCATTTGTCTGCCCTCTCTCTTCCCCTGCCCCGCCCCCCCAACCTCTGACCCCTCAGGACACTCTCCATCCTAACTTGTATGACCTAGGATCCTTCCTCTTCCTGGACCTCAGTTTCCTCCCCTGTAGCCTGAGAGGGTAGAAGGTTATCCGCTCTCTGAGATGCCATGTATCTGTAACGTTCTGTCAGGGAGCAGATGGGACATCTGTTCTCTGCTTCCCAATGACCTACTCTTGAGTAGCCTTATTATTTTATTTCTTTAGGGCTAATGGAGGAAGCATAAGGACTTGAAGGAAGGAAGGCCTGAGGATGAATCCTCCCTTGGACCCTGAGTAAGTCACTGACTCCTCTCAGCCTCCATTTTCCTATCTGTGAAATGGGGATAATAACAGTATCCACCTCATAGGGTTGCATGAAACAAAGGACAGAATCCACAATATAGAATCTGCAAACCTTAAAGCAGTCAAGAAAGGCTTTTTGTTGTCGTAGTTATTAGAGCCAGTGACGAGGTGGATGAGAGAGGCTGCCTCTAAGTCCTGGATTCAAGTCTCCTCCTTGACACACATTTACCCTCTTAGTGCCTCGGGCAATCCCTTAAGCCCACAGGTTCCAGAGAAGATGCTGACTCGCACCGGTGGACTGAGTTTCCCCATCTAGGAGTTCCCCATGTCAGTGATAATGAAACGGCGGGCCCACTTTCCATCCCGGTCCTTGTAATTATCGTGTCCTTGGGGCCATAGGTACAGGCTCAGGGTCGGGGCTAGGCCCGAGCTGATCCGACCGCTGAGGGAAGGGCCCCAGCCTGTTCCCCGGGGACGGTCCCACCCCTGCTGCCACCCCGGCCACACTGACCTTCTTACTGGCCAGCTCCGTGTGCTGGGGTCCAGGCATGTTCAGCCAGCCCTTGAAGCGCTCGGCAGCCTCCTGCAGCAGGCTCTGCACGCTCCCCTCCAGGTAGTCCCCGGGCTTGTCCCGAAGCTCAGCCAGAGCCAGGGGAGGGGAGTTGGGCTTGGTCACCACGTAGGAGTTACACAGCTGCAGCATCATATCTTGGGGCACCTGCAGACGGCCAGAACATGAATGGATCCCCCAACCTGTCTAGTGGCCCAGTTTGGTGGAGAAAGGAAAAAAGAAAGGGAGCCTCATGGGAGAAATCAGAAGAAGGCCACCAGGGTGGGAGCCAAAACAGCTGAGGAAGAATCCCCCATCCGGAGGTCAAGAGCACCCTCTTTGGGAGGAGGGGTCTCTCTCTTTGGAGAACTGGTTGTTAACGCCCTATGACCATTTCTCTATTGGGGAATGGCTCTTGTTTTGTCGTATCCGTTCCCTCTACATTATAGATATCAGATCTTTATTAAATTTGCTGTGAAGATTTCTTTTCCCTATTCATTGTTTCCCTTCTGATTCCAAGTGCATTGATTTTGTTTGTACAAAGACTTCACCTCACCTGGAAGAGCTTCTTGCAATCAGTGATCATGTGGGACAAGCCCTGGGTGGCAGCCATGTTCTCGCTCAGGTCTCTCGGGGCCGGCTTGCCCGACTGGCCACGTCTGGGAATAACTCTGGAGAAGAGAACAGAAGGAAAAACTGCTGAGCTTCCTGGTCGGACCCTGCCCTGACCCCCTAGCTCGAAAAATACTGATGAACGTGTGACAAGCGTAGCCGACTCGGCACAACAGAAGGCCGATCTTCCCTCCGAGGCCCTGGGCTAAATCCGATCCCGAGCAACTTAGTCCCTACTAAATTCTAAAATCCAAAGTTGTGAAAGGGGTGCCAATCTACAGTGGAAAAGGGAATCTCCCCAGTCCTCTGACTGGCTGGCAGAGAAAAACAATGGAGTGAATATGTAAATGAGGAGACAAACGAGCAAACAAAGAAATTAATATCAATCATGGGCTCTACAAACTTCTCATTTTGTAGATGAGGAGGGAAGGCTCAGAAGGTTGAGCAAGATCCCTCAGTAAGGACACTGTCAGATGGTGCCTGGGATGCTTGCGGTTTCACCTCCTGCCAGATCTGCTGAGAGATAGCCATGTCCTGTGCGTGGGTGCCAGGCTAACCCCTTGTGGTGACTCCTTTCCAGGTCAGGCTCAAGGTCCTTTGACCACAAGGCCAAGTCCAAGTACCTTCCTTTCCACTCCTCTCCTCAACCTAGCCAACCCCTCTCCCTTCCATCCAGCTAGCGATCCTGCATCTGCCCTGCCCCAGATCTCCCCCGCTTCTCACCGGACCAGCAAAGCCTGGGCCTCCCCACTCTTCCCTGAAGGACCTAGTCCACTCAGTTTTGGCACACTGGGCTGACTGCACCGCCCTGACTGGAGACCAAGGGACTCACTCAGCCGGCTAGCGGGCCACAGACTCTGCTTCATCCTCCCTGCTTGCTGTCCTCCCTCTTGTATCAGGAAGAGCACCCCTGGGGAGACCACTCATGTGCCCTCACCGTGAAAGCTTGAATGTTGAGAACCAGCCCTGACCGGCGAGCGGCCAGCCCCAGACTCGGCAGCCGCGCGCACCGCCCCTGCCCCGCCACCACCTCCCCGTGCTCCCCTCCTGCCACGCTGCCCGCACTCGTTCATTATCTGGTCACCATTGTGTTCCCCGGCCCGGCCCGGCCCCAATCCCTAACCTGGGCGAAGTGCTATCCTTTGAGACATTGAGGTGAAAGATGGAGGGGGCCAGGCAGACGGCCAGGTTGCCGGCGGTCATTTGGTTTTCTTGGGCGGCGGCGATGTCACTCAGGAAGTAAAGCAAGGTCTGCAGCACCTCCCGGTTTTCATCAGGCAGCAGGACCACAGCTGCCTGAGCGGCCAACAGTTGCTGGTCCTTTGGGACAACTGCTGGGATAGGGAAGAAGGACCAAGTGACCCTCCCCAAATCCACCAGACTGGGCTCCAGGCCCTTCCCTCCCTTCCCTGCTCCTCCCCAACCTCCCCAGCCCAGCCTTTGCCTGCAAACCCCTTCAATGGAGCACGAGGTGGATCTGGAGGGCCCTCAGATTCACCTTCCCAATTGGAAGGGCTTTTAGAGGCTACCACCTCCAAATTGCATCCATTTTACAGAGGAAGAAACTGAGGCCTGGGGAGGGAAAGTAGCTGACTCCAAGATGCTCTGGCTCCAAATCCTACTCTCTTTCTATTGTATCATACCCTTCATCTTTTTGGATGAGGAAACAGAGGCCCAAAGTTACAAGGGCAGATGGGAGCTGTGGGCTGCTCCTCTGCAGTGCCCTGGCCGGAAGTCCATCAAATGGGATCTTTACAGCTGATTCTCCCTCCCCTAGAGCCATGCTACTTTAAATTGGACCCTAGACAAGTCACTTCTCCTCTGAGTTCGAGCCTTTCTAACTGTAAAATGGGACCAATCATATTTCTACGACTCGTCTGGCAGAGCGATATTATTCTCTTCATTCTTCAGGTGAGGGAATGGGCAAGTCCAAGGGCATGCGGCCAGTGCTAGGCAGAGCCTTGCGGGCCGAGGCCCTTCCCCGAAAGGTAGGCCAAGCCCACTCACACTGGTAGAGGCGCAAGAAGGTGGTAGTCAGCTTGCTGGTGAAGATGGGCTCTGGTAGGTCTCGGAAGTACTGCTTCAGCAGGTCCGCCACGTCGTAGGCCGATTGGCCTTCGTAGACCACGTGCTCCGGGGAGGCCTCGTTCATCTGCCTCAGGGTCTGGATGCGGGACTTCACCCCAGACTTGCGGAAAATGCCCACCTGGCCAGCCAGAGGAGAGGAGAAAAGCGGTGAGAAGGCCCTCCCTCAGTGGGAGGGCTCCTCTGCTGCTCTAGGCAGGCCCCGCTTCCCTCAGCTGCTCCTAGAGGGATGACCAGTCCCCCTTTGGGGCCAATGGGATCCCCTCAGCCTATGGCTGGAGATCCAGTGGTAGCCCCGGCCCAGGCACATCATCACAGAGAAGGACACGGGAACTGAAAGATACGTGATGAAAACAGGCAACGTGTGAGCAAAGTGGGATCAAGTGAGGTCAGTAGGAGCCTGGCAGACACAGAGGTCAAAGTGCAGAAGGTTCAGCCCTGGGGTGGGCTGGCGCAGGTGCCAGAGGCTAAGGAAGGCATTAGACGGATCCTTCCATAAGCTCAGAGAGGATGGGGGGGGGTGGGGAAATGGATTCTGGGATTAGGCAGTGAGAAGCAGGAAGAATGCAAAGGGCAGTCGTAGGAGAATGAGGGGCTGTGGCTCTGCCGCCTGGGCCCCCGGGGCCAAGAGCAGCCCCTTCCCTTGTTCTTGGCTAACTCCCTTTGCACGCAACGAGCTTGAGTAACGGGACACAGGCCGAACCTCAGAGATGGCGCCCGAGGGGGATGCGGGGCCCACGTCTCACCTGGTCCAAGCACTGGCTCCGGAGATAGCGCATGGCCTGCTGGATGCTCTGAGGCAGAGGCTGGCCCGTCCTCTGCATATGGATCAGGAGGGGCACGCCAAAGACGCTCTTGCCCTGGTAGCTGGGAGTCTTGCTCCTTTTCATGAACTTGGGGACTGACCTGTCAAGGGCAGGAGACCATGCTCAGAGCCCAGGCAAGGCCGAAGCCTGGTACTAGCAGGAGCCACCTGCCTGTAACTGTGTCCCACAGCCCAAAGAGGGCTAACACCACTTCAGTCGTGCCCTTAGCCACAGCTTTGGCCCATTTTACACACTTGGTCCCACTTTCCGCCCCAGGGACACCACCCCTGTGAACCTGTACTCCCGCACCCAATATTCTGGGCTTGCCTCACCGGAGGCTCTCCCCAAGGCTCCCAGCAGCACCCTTGCTCACCAGGCCCAGGTCTGCTTGTGGGGCACGGAGTATTTCTCCATTAAGGCCGTGAGCCGTAGAAGGGACCCCTTGTGGAGCAGGTTGAGCTGGGCCACAGACTGGCGGTTGAGCTCAAGGGAAGCCGAGTTGAGGCTGGGCCGGTGGGAGTTCTGGAAGCTGTGCCAGCGGAGTTTCCTGGTGGGGAGAGAGAAAAGCCGGGTTTGGGAGCTGCCCACCTCGAGTTCTCTCCACTAGCACCTGCCCTCCTGTGGGATTAGCTTCCATCCGTGCCATGCTCGTCTATGGGCATGTCAGGGGCTGTTATTCTTGGGTTTCTTTGGCTCCCCAGTGCCATGCACACGCTATCTGCTTAAATAACACCTCAATATCCCCTGGGGCCATTCATTCATCAGTCCTGTCCAATGCAAGATACGGGCTCCAGGCGGCCTGTCATCCCTAAAGTCAAAGGTCAATGATCCATCTCCTGTGTTCAGGCTAGAGCCCGAGAACCCTAGTGTTGACCTGAAACCTCAGGGGCCTTCTAAGTCCAATGCCCTCATTTGATAGAAGAGGAAACTGAGACCCAGGGAGGGGGGGTACGCCACCTGAGATCTGACAAGCCACAAATTGTAAAGCTGGGATCTGAACCCAGATCTGTAATCTCCGAATTCCGCGTCCTTTCCCCGTCCCGCTGCCTCCCATCTGCCATGGGAGGATCAGCCCTTACTTTCCCAGACTCACTCCCTGCTTTCCACTCTCAATTTCCAGGCCCGGGGTCCCAGGGTTTAGCAAAGTTAGGCTCAAAAGACTCCACCCGACTCCCATGCTCTAAGTGAGCCAAGGGCATTAATTGAGCCTGCAGAGGCACCTGGGCCGAGGCCACTAGAGGGCAACAGAGGCCACTGCTGGTGGCCGGCCACTTAGCCCCAGCTGGAGCTCCCTGGGCTGTGGGAGAAGGCCTGTGCACACTGGAAGGCCCCTCTGGCTCTCCCTGCTCCAATGGCTCAACAGAGCACCAGAAGGAGGCCACAGGGAGAGAGCACAGTCTATGTGGGCCTGGGAAGCTCTTGTGGGTTGGGGGAGAGGGAGAAGGGAAGGTCTGAGGAAGCAGGTTGCCCCTCCCAGCTCTGCTATTCCCTGTTCTAAAGCCCAGCCCAACTGCCATTCCCTGTTGTAAGACCCATTCCAACTGCCATTCTCTGTTCTAAGGCCCGTCCCAACTGCCATTTTATGTTCTAAGCTCCCCCCCCCAACTGCCATTCCCTGTTCTAAAGCCCAGCCAACCGCCATTCCCTGTTCCCAGGCTGTCCCAGCTCTGCCATTCTGACATCTTGTGTCAGCAGTTCCCATGTTTCCTCAGGTAACTCACCTGCAGGGCCTGGTGAGCGAGGCTCCCACGCCGGAGTCCCGGCGCTCTCGTATCTCGGTCTCCTCAGTTTCGTTCAGGGAGTTTCCCGTACTGTCGAAGTCACTGGCAGACGTGCCCACGTCAGACATGGAGTGCTCCTCTTCCAGGTGCAGGCTAAAGGGGAAAGCCTGCTCTCCAACCGAATCCGTGTCCTCCTCTTCTTCTTCTTCTTCATCCTCCTCTTCCTGCCGAGGCGGCCCCATTTCTGGGCACACGGCCTGGGACCACAGCTCCACGTGTTTCTGTAGGCCCCACATGTCCTGGAGGATGTCGTCCAGCTGGGCACAGTTGGCCTCGGGCTCCGAGTCCCTCGGCTCCTGCCCCCTGCCCGCCATCTCGGGCATGTTGTCGTAGACGCTGAGGCGGCTGTCCATGGAGCTGCACGAGCCCCGCCGTTTCTCTGGGCCCCAGCTTCCCGGTTTCTGCCAGTCCACTAGGCGGTGCCCTTCCTTGGGGCACAGGCTCTCGATGGACAGAGATCGGGGGAAGGTACCCGGCTTGTGGTCACCTGGCACGTGCACCAAGCAGGCCTGCCAGCGTCCATGCTGCTGTTGCTGCCATTTTGACTCTTGGCCAGGCCCCGAGCCTCGAGCCCTGGCCCCTTCAGTCTCTATGTCTGGATCCTGGCTCTTGGAGGAATAGAAGCCGGCCGAGAGAAAGCTCCGGCGGCTGTGGAAGGAGAAAGCCTTCCCGAGCTTCTCGGGAACAGCGGCCTTGGCGGGAGCGGTCGGTTCCCCCAAGGCTGGCCTGGCCTCGGGGCTTCCCGGCTTCTCCCTCCTCCGCAGAGAGTCGAGGTGCCGGAGAAAGCTTCGGGTACGGCGTTTCCTTGGCTTATCCGAGGGGCCATCCGCCTCCTGGGGCAGGCCAAGGAGGGCACTGGGGCTGGGGGCCCACGTGGGCGACTCGAGCTGGGCCCCGGCCTGATCTGGGGGCTCTGGCGGGGGCGACACCACGATAGCCAGCGCGTCCCGAGCCATATCGCCAGGCTGGCTGGCCTGGGACGCGGCGCTGACGTTGGTGAGGATGCTCTCGTGGCTGGAAGCCGCCCACAGGCCCGCTCCGGGAGAGACCACCAGGTCCGGAGAGCCCAGGCGGGACCAGCGCCGACTATCCCGTTGGAAAGTCCAATTGTTGCTGATGGCACACAAGTCTTCCTCCTCTGGGTCTTCATTCTGCATGAGATTCCCAAGAGTCAGAGTCCCAAGCTCGGCCCCATGGGCTTCGTGGCTCAAACCCAGCCCTGCTGGCCACCCTCCGGGGAATTGGGAGACCCCGGGGAGACCCCTCTTCACGCCCCCACAAACCCCCGGAAGAAAAGAAACAGAATGAAACGGGACAGAGGATCCCAAGAGTCGACTCGGTGGTCCAGCCGGGGGACGAGGCCATCTCTGCCACCCCCGGTCTAGCTTGGGAAACAGCTTCTCTGAGAGGCAAGGCCCCGTGGAGTTAAGTGACTCCCGGGTTTTACTGCAAAAAGCAACGGGAGTCACGAGACCTGCGGGCTTCAGGTCTGCCACGACGCACCCAGCACCCAGCAGGCACTCAATGAATGTTGTTGATTGACTGACTGCCACCAACTGGCGGCGCAACCTTGGACAAGTCCCTGCCCCTGCAGGGGCCACGCACCTCCTCTGAAAAGCGAATCGAGATCTACTCACGAGGGTCAACCAAGGGTGAGCTGCCCTGGTTGTGGCTCACAGAGGCTCCCCGGCCTCTTCCCCCAAAACCCTCACGGGCGCTGCCCCATTCAGAGAGGCCGTCCAGCCACCCGGAGGAGGGAACTACTTCCCTCCCCACACGCACAACCAGGATTCCCAAACGGCACACTGGCTTGGCACTCCCCGCCTTCCCCATGGGCCTGTGCCGGGGGCCTAGCCTCACCGGTTTGCGCTGACTGCGAACCTCCAGTTTCATCGAGGCGCAGGCGTTGAGGGTCATCAGTCTCCTACAAAAGAGGAGCGAGAGGGAAAACGTTCAGAAATGCGTCCTCTTTCTGACACCAACCCCCCCTTCATTAGCATGGGCCCCCTTGGTGCTCCTCAGCTCAGAAGACGTCTTCCCCATGAGGCCGCGGGGCCTTTTCTCTAGCCAGCCTTACCGGCAGAGGGCACGCAGGGAATCCTGGTCCAAAAAGCCATGGTCCTTCTTCACAGAGGTGATATCCAGAGGGAAGAGGGAATCTGGGGGGACAGGAGGGGGATATGGAGAGAACCACCGAAATGTCAGGCCCTGCCAGAGCCTGAGGAGGGGAGCCCCAAATGCAGACTCAGAGCCTGGGGAGGAGGGATCCAGAGTCTGGAGCCAGATGCCTAAGAATTGTGACTACGTCTGCGGAGCTGGGAGAAGCCCTGTATTTCACAGAAGAAGTTCCAGAGGAGGGAAGAGCCGTGCCCTGGCCGGCTTGAGAGACCCTGCCATGGTCAGAGAAGCCTCCAGACAAACCAGCCTGGCGTCCGCTTACTCTTCTAGGAATTCCTTACAAAAAACAAAAAAGGAATTCCGTATGGACTTCTGGGACAGGAATCGGGCCATGCTGTCTGTCAGTTGTCCCCCTTGGACACCCCACGGGGAGGGAACCCTCTTGTGGCCCCAGAAGCTCAGGTCAGAGATGAGGTCTTGGGCCCGCAAGCCACCCCTGGTGCCCGGGAGCTTGGCGGCCTGGGCCCTTGGCCCGTCCAAGCTCCAGAAGCAGCCGGCTGGGCCCCCGGCCCCGACCCCTGCACACGGGGGCAGCAGGGAGCTCGTGTCGCAGCCTTTGCCGTTACGTAAGAAAAGGGACTTGTTGAGCCGCTTTCTAATGTAGTCTGGGCGCAGTCCCCAGGAGCTCCCTGAACTCTGGGCCCCCTTGAACACAAGCAGAGGGAAATCGGAGATGGAGGGAGGTGGTCTCCAGCGGGCACCCAGAGGGTTAGCCCTTACCTTCATAGAGCTGGGCATACTGGGGGAACCCCGCTGCTCGCAGCCAGTCACAAGCTTTCTTTGCCTCAATTTCTGAAAGACAGAACGAAAGAAAGTCAGTGTTGGGGGGAGGGGTTTGGAGATGGGCAGGGGTGGGGAGGTTGGGAATGGGGGGGTAGGGGTGGGAGAGAAGCCTCTGTCCCTTCAGCCAGTGAGCTGAGAGGCCAAATTCAAGAATGAGGAAGAAACAAGATTGAGATCCTGAGTAAATCCCACAAAATGCCCAAGTGGGGCTCTGAGAGGACCTCCTCCTCTGCCCATGAATGGGTGGTCTTTTTCAGCTCTAGAGGCTATGACAACCTCACCTCCCTCGGCCTCCTTTCCTCCATCTAGCTGTACAGGCCATTGTACAGGCTAGGGAAACTGAGGCCCAGAGAAGGGAAATGACCTGCTACAGGTCATTCGGAGAGCCAGGAGCTCCCACGCCTACATCCACATCCTTTCCCTGGTACCACGCGCTCTGTTGTGCCCCATGATGAAGAAGAGAGCAAAACAGGCATGAAAAGTAGGATTCATCCACAGATCTGACTCTTTAAAAAAAATTACCCAAGAGGCAAGTAAATAAAAAACCAGGAATAAAAACTATCCTAGAATTAGGTTTCTTCTGGTTTCTCCTATTTCAGGCCAGCATCTATGAAGTAAGAAGAGGGAGGATTGGAGGAGGGAACCCTAGGAAAACTAGGCCCCCTAATGATCATTCGGACCAGAGGGTACTGTATTGAGCTCTCTGGGCAAGACCTAAAGCATCCTGGGCCCACTGGCCAAGGTCACTAAGAATAGAGGAAGATACATGAGAACTGATGGAAGAGAATTCACAATCGTCTGGGACCTTTCTTAGATCAAACTTTCATTACTACTCCCTTTGCTCAAGAATTATCCATGGCTCCCTGTTTGTTTCCTAGGGAAGCAAGTCTCTTCTCCTTTCCAAGTCTTTCAAAGCCTTCTCTAATTGAGTCCAACGTTATCTCCCATGACTCCTTCCCCACTGCCCCATCCCCTTTCCATCTCCCCAAAACAGTTGTTCTCGGTCTGCCTCTCCAGCTCCCTCTCTCCCAGGCTCCTTGCTCCCTATCCTATCCCCCGCCCCTCAAAGATTCTGGGTCTACAGTAAGGCCCATCCAAGGCAGGCGGCCTTTCCTGCCCAGCCCAGCCATGGTGATGTCTTCTTTTTCCAGCATTTAGTCTAGACTGCAGAATAGCCCACCATACATTGTCCACTACTGTGGCAAACACGCACCTCTGGTCTCCTGAGCTGGGCTCAGCCCTGGCTGCGGAACCCTAAGCCAGAAGGCGGCTTCTCCCCTGCCTGCCATGCCCCCCATCCATCCCCAAGCATTTCCTCTCCTCTTCTCTCCACCCCCAGAACCCAGCCTTGCTATGCCGGCCCTACCACTGCCAAGGTCAAGGCCCTTCTGGTGGGTCAGGCGTGGCCTCCCAGAGAGAAGGGATCACTTTTTCCAAGACCGGAAGAGCGTTCCCTTCCATACCCTCCCTCCAAAGGAAATCCAGGATGGGATCTTGGCAGCCAGGCCCAATAGACAAGACAAGACAGTATTTCTGAGAAGCTGGGCAGCCACCATGGCCGGGGGGGGAGGGGGGGAGACGGGGTGGGGGAAGATGTTGGGGAAGGGAGATGGGGGCGGAAGGAGGACAAGGTCAGGAAATGGATCGGAAAAGAGCCATGAAGATGGAACAGGTCACAGACAGATGGGATCTCTAGGCTGGAACGAGGTGGATTGGACGGGCCTTGGGAGGCTATGTGGTCTGCTTGGTTTTACTTTTAATATTCCTCTCTCCAGACTTACACTTTGCTCCAAACATTCTAAGCATTTCATAAAATGCTTTCTTTCTTTTCATGGATTTCATAAAATTCTTTTCTCTATATGTATTTAATGAAATGCTTTCTTTCTTTTCTTTCTACATATGGAATCAAAAGTTTCTTTCTGCTTTTCTTTCTTTCTTTCTTTCTTTCTTTCTTTCTTCTCTTTCTTTCCTTCCTTCCTTTCTTTCTTTCGTTTCTTTTCTTCTTTCTTTCTTTCTGCTTTTCTTTCTTTCTTTCTTTCTGCCTTTCTTTCTTCTCTTTCTTTCCTTCCTTCCTTTCTTTCTTTTCTTCCTTCTTTCTCTCTTTCTTTCTTTCTTTCTTTCTTTCTTTCTTTCTTCCCTTCTTTCCATGTATTTCATAAAATTCTTTTCTCACTATGTATTTAATGAAATGTTTTCTTTCTTTTCTTTCTACACATGGCTTTCATTCTTCCTTCCTTCCTTTCCTGTCATTCGTTCAACTTGCAAATTAGGGGTCCTTGCAGATGGCATCCACAGGAAGGAAAGGGTTCCTCAAGGCTGGCCCTTGGGTTCAACATCTACTCTTAGATGGCGTGGGTATCAGAGCATATAAGGATATGTGTGTACACACGGGTATTTACTTCCATGAACGGTAAATAAGTGTCACAAAACCCTTTCACCAAAACAGATGCCAGCTCCAGAGCCAGGCCCATAGTTTCAGAGGAAGATCACAGACTGGCAGAGCCGGAAGGGCGCTCACTCTTGGTAAGGTAGCTACTTTAAAATATACAAAAATTATTTTTTAAAAATTAATTATTTTTACATGTAACTGAGAAAAAATAAAGAAAAGCATTTTAACAACAACAAGAACATTCTACGGCTTATGCGCTAAGGTTCCTTGCAGTTCTTAGAATACTAGAACAAGAGAAGGAGCCTAGAGTCTAAACAAAAGAGACTTCTCCATGGTCACATGGCTGGAAACCCAATCTCCCAATTGCTGGTCACCGATCTAGCCATCATGGAAAAGAAACTGGATGACTATTGGACAGTGGGGGAAACTGAGGCTCACAGACAGGAAGCAACTTGTACAAAGTTACACAAGTAGCAAGAGGTTAAGCTCTGAAGCCAGTTCTTCTGACTCAAACTCCAGAATTCTTTTGCTGTTGCTACAGATGAAGACTAAAATAAAAGTAAGTCTCACTGTGGACATAGTGGGAAATAAAGTATAAAAAGCTATCAGTAAAAAATGTTTTAACCAAACTGTTTCTCTGAAATTCTAGGAATCTAAACATCATGATGGGATGGAGCCCATTGTTAAATCTTCAGTGTAGCAGTTACATCTTCGAAATGGACAAGGTATCCAGCAGGGCTTGATTATTTTAAGTATCTAGACTTAAGAAAGTGATGAGGAAGATGTGAATAATGCAGATGAAATTTCTCTCTCTTTCTGTCTTTTACACACATCCTGGGGAGCTGGTTGTTAAACATTCACCAGCACAACCCTCTAACATGTGCAAAGGGCTCACCCCGATGTCTTCTGTCTGGCTAACCTCAATCTCCATGCCTGAATTTCAACTCTTTGCCTATTATTCTGACTTTAGCAGAGACAGAAAACGGTTAACAAGCTCCCTCCATATAAAAGCCCCTCCAGAAAATGATAACTGTCAGGCTGTTGAATAGAACCCTTCGCTTAGATTTAAAAAAAACCTCTATGGAAATAGAACTTTTCAGGGAAAACACAGCCAGCCATGTGCAAACTCCCCAGAGAGTCCAACACAGAGGATGGCAGATCCGTCTGCTCCAAACTTCAGTGGAGGAAGCACCCAGTGCTGAACTGTAGGGAACCAAACGAGCTCTAGACAGGATAAAATGGTGATGACTTCTGAAGGGAAGACAGTGGTAGGAGAAGGCAAAGAAAGAGTGTGAAGGCTAGCCAATCAAAATGCCCAGAGTAGGGAGGTGAAATGTCAAAGTATCAAAAACAGGCATCCTCCCCGTGTGTACCAACAAACATCCTCATTCATCTTTTGTTGGAAGGCCTCCAAGGGAGAGCACCTCCCACCCTCGGAAGGTAACTCATTCTCCTTTTAGAGATAGAAAGTTACTCCCTGCCTCAACTTTCCCCAGTGGCTCTGGGGTCCAACCTCCCAGGTCAAACCGAACGAGTCTAGTCCCTCCTCCATATGACAGCCCCTCCCATATATGAGGTCAGCTTTCTCTCAGGAAGGAACCTGTCTTCTGTTCTAGGTGCCATACTTTGAGAAGGACATTTATAATCTGGATGGCACCCAGAGAAAGGTGGCTGGACACCATGCTCCACAGGGAGCATTAGAAAGAATTTGGGCTGTTTACCCAGAAAAGAGGCAAATGGGAGAAAGGCTCCTTCCAGTTCTGAGATTGTGAGCAGAAAAGACCGTTTGCCTATGTTATTTCTCTCTGATGTTCTCCCTTTCATTTATGAGATAGGACATTGTTCTGGAGAAGAAGTAGGGTCCTGAGTTCGAATCCCAAGGAGAATTCGGGCAGGGCTATGAGAAAGACTTGGGCATGTGGGTTTTTTCATTCCAGCCTTCAGCTGCATGCAAAGGACACCCAGTCTCAGAATCAGGGCAAGATGGTGAATAAACGAGGGACTGACCTTCTTTCTCTGAGAAACAGAAAAAAAAAAAAGTAGTCAAAGAACAGACATGAAAACATAGTTTCCCAAGCTATTTACAATCACCTGAAAAAATTCCCCCAGATCACTAATAGTCCGAGAAACTAGAATTAAAACAACTCAGAGGTTCCACTTTATACCTATCAGATTGGGGGAAAAAAAAACAAATAAACAAAACAAAAAACAAAAAACAAAAAAACAAAAAAAAAGGAAAATGACAGATGCTGGAGGGGCTGTTGGAAATCAGGCACATTAATGCACTACTGGCAGAACTATAAACAGATCTACCCATTTAGAAAATAATTTGGAACGATGCCCGAAAGAGCCACTAAAATGTGTATATCCTCTGACCCAGCGATGCCGCCAAAGAGATCAAAGAAAGAGGAAAAGGATCCTCTTCTACAAAATGATTTATTGCAGCTCTTTTTGAGGAAGACAAGCACTGTAAATTAAGACGCTTCCCATCCACTGGGGAATGGCTGAACAAATTATGGTGTTACAAATGGATGGACTACTATTGTTCCCTAAGAAATGATGAAAGGGATGGTTTCAGTGAAACCTGAGAAAACTTGCACGAACTGATACATACTGAAGTGAGCAGAACCAGAAGAACAAATTCCACTGCAAAAACCACTTTGAAAGACTTAAGAATGTTACCCAGTGCAATGATCAACCAGGATCTCAAAGAATCGATGATGCAGGCTGCTCCCCACCTCCTGATAGAAAGGGGGTGGATTCAGTGAAGAAGGAGACATACATTTTGTAGACACAGTCAAGGTGGAAATTGCTTTTGTTCGTTATTTTTCTTTCTTTTTTTATGTTGGTGGGCGCAGAGAAGTGGGAGGGAAGGAAAACTTATTTTTGTTCATTAAAAGAATAAGGGGCACTGAGTCTGGCATATGACCATGTTACTTCCTCTCTGAGATTCCCTTCTGCTATCTTCTTCATACTCTACAGCTAGAATGAACTTTAGAAATCCCACTTCATTTTTCTTACTCGTTTTCTTTCCTTTTCGATCTGATTTTTCTTGTGCCACAAGAAAATTGTATAAATATGTTGATGCATATTGGATTTAACATATTTTAACATGTTTAACATATTTGAATTGCTTGCCATCTAGGGGAGGGGTGGGGGTAAGGAGGGGAAAATCTGAAACATGGGGTCAATGCTGAAAAACTATTCGTGTATCTGTTTTAAAAATAAAAAACTTTATTAAAAATCCCACTTCCTGGATATCTTCAACATAAAGAAGATCCAACTCACTTCCAGTTGATCAATGATGGACAGAAATAACTACACCCAGAGAAGGAACACTGGGAAGTGAATGTAGATTGTTAGCACTACTGTCTATCTACCCAGGTTACTTATACCTTCGGAAGCTAATACTTAGCGTGCAACAAGAAAATGGGATTTACACACAAATATTGTATCTAGGTTATACTGTAACACAGGTAAAATGTATGGGATTACCTGCCATCGGGGGGAGGGAGTGGAGGGAGGGGGGGATAACTTGGAAAAATGAATACGAGGGATAATGGTATAAAAAAAAATCCCACTTCCATTTTATTTTTAGAATTTTTCTTTACATTGTTGTATTGATGCCTCTTTTTGTATTTTTATGCCATAGTCCTTTACTTCCCCCTCCCCATTCCCATCCTCCCTAGTAATAAACAACAACAAGGACTACAATGATCACATCCATTCTCTACCATGAGGGAGGTGCTGTGTTATCCATTGTTTCTTCTCACTGCCTTTTCATGACTCGGCTTTGGTTTAGTAATCTTTCTACTTATACCACTGTACTCATTTTGTGTTTTCTTTTTGATTCTACTTCTTTCACTCCCTCATATAAATCTTCCCATGCTTCTCTAAATTCCACATCATTTCTGACTGTGCTGTCACATTTATAGACCACAGCTTGTTCAGCTATTTCCCAACTGATGGGCAGCTACGAGTAGTGTGACACATAGCGGTCCTTTGTTTCCTATCTTGAACCTATTTGGGGTCCCTCTTGCCGTAGCAGAAGTAACATCTGCAAGGGTCCCCGCCAAAAGAATGGATCGGTTTTCCCCTAAGAAGCAGGAAGGTGATTCTCCATCACCTGGCCCACAGAAAGGCTCAGAGTGCCATAAGAATCCCCACAATCCTCTGGTCCTACATAGGCTATGTGGAGAAGAGCAGGGCTGCCCCCCTTGAAACAATCTTTAATTATACATGCCAGGCTAGTGTATTTAAATACACTTTTTCAAGTTAAGTGTTGGACAGTCTATGAGGATCTCACTGTGTTCCAATCCCAAACTCAAACCGATGCACCAGCCTGCATTGGGTCTGGTCTGCAACAAGTCCGGTCGCAGGGATCTGCTGCGTCAAAGTGTCCGGATGGTTTAGTGGCTTTCCTTGGACCCCTTCTCAGCTCTAGCCAGGACTCCCCGACATGAACAACGATTGGTTACTGTTTGCAATTCTTCTTTTGAAAACTATTTATCTCCTTTCGCCAATTATCTATTGAAGACTGCCCCTCACCTGAAAGTCCAACGCAAACAACTGAAGAGCATTAAGGAGCCAGAAGGAGCTCCAAACTGCTTATAGTAAGAGAAATGCAGATTAAAGCATTTAACAATAAGTAAATTGGCACAGATGATAACAAATGGCTACAGGTAATAGGGGAGGGGCTGGTGGAGCCAGAGAAGCCGGCTAATCATTAAGGTTTCCATTTGGAATTAAGCAAGAAAAGCAACTGATTGATCTATATCCTTAAGCCAGCATTTTCCAAGGAAATCAAAGACAGAAACGGAGGCCTAACATGGCAAAAAACCTCACAGCAGGATTTTGTGTAGCCACGAAGAGACACTCGATGATTAAATTGTGTAGCCATGAAAAGGCACTCCATGACTAAGAAGGAACTGCGAAAGCCTCTGAGCTGTGAATGCAAAGAAGCATCGCTGGACAGGAAGAAATGAAGACGAGAAGGGATTTAGAGAAACACGCAAAGATTTCTATGAACTGATGCTGAGCAAGGAAAGTAGAAGGCAGGGAGCACAAGAGCCGACGACTACAATGACCTGAATGAAAAGCTCAGGAAGGGGAAAGCGACCTCTCAGTAATGGAAAAGGCAGTGCAGTCCAGGGGAATGGACAATGAAACGACCCCATCGCCTTGGGACAGAGAGTGGGAGGCCTGCTAGGACAGAACGTTATATCCTCGGTCAGATGTAGTCACTGTGTCCGATGTTTTTATTTAATTGTTTTTCTTTGTCAGAAGGGAAGGTTCATTCCAGGGGAGGAGGGGAAATGACTGATGTAAAGACAAAAGCATCTTTAAAACATAATTATTTATTTGTAAAGGGCTGGGCCTTTTCAGAGAGATCCTGAGAGTGCCGAACACAGCCCAAAGAAAAACAGCAGGACGTAGAGTCCATCTGGGGGTGGGGAGGGGCAGGCCCCGGCTGCATCTGCACCATCTCCGGCTGCCTAGGGCAGGGGTCCGCTCTATCTAAACATCGGCTCCCCCTGAAAAAATCTGTGGCCCCGACCGCAGAAGGGTAATGGTGTAACCCGAGAGATGGGGAGGCGAACCACGTGGTGGAAGTTCCTGAAGCTCTTTGAGTGCTTGTATGGGAGCCGGGGCCCTTTTACCTACATCTTTGAAAGCCTATATTCAGAGATTCTCAGAGGAAATGGGGGGGAGCAAAAGGAGCCAGATAGTTGACTTTGGGGGGTCCCTCCAAGACTGGCCATGATCCACGGGAGCTTGGAGGCGGGGGCACTGGGGCTCCGGGGAGCACATGTGAAAGTGCTTTAGGGTCACATGTACAGATGGGGAACCTGGCAGAGCATCTAGGGCTGAAAGTGATCTTTGAGTGATCCAGCCTCCTGGATTTCCAGGGGGAAAAGAAAGGGGGCTTATCCAGGGATCCACAATTACCAAGCACAAGTGGTAGGACTTGAACTGAAGTCTTTTGACTCTAAATGCAAAGCCCAGTTTCTACCATCCCACCCTGGCCTCCCAAGCTTTCAAAGCGGGGCACAGACTCGCCCACCATGGAAAATGAAGGCAGTTGGAGGGAGAAGGGAAAGGATGTGCAAATGAAGCCCCAAGACAAGGCCTTCATTCCCAGTCAGTCGTTTGGGTGGGGCTGCTGGGGGGGGTGGGGGTGGAGATATGCTTCCAGGAATGGGGAAGGGAAGGTAAGAGCCAGCCCAGCAGAAACTGGGACAGCCTTGGCAGCTCAGCCCCGCGGCCCAGGTCAAAAACTTGGCTACCTTCCCTTCGAGCTGGCTTCAAAGTCGCTCCCGTTTCACTGTGAAAACTCCTAGCCTCCTCAACAGAGCAGTTTCATCATCTCCCAAGACACAAGCCCAGGCAATGGAGGCAGAGTCCCACCTAGAGGCCCCTGGGTCCAGCCTCCCTTTCTTGCTCAAGTCCTTTTTATTTAACCTCTCGAGGCCTTCTCTTCTTACTCAGGATCAGACCATCCTCAAGGCCCCTTGAAACCTCATAAATCTCCGAAGTAAAAGGAAAAACAGAAAGACAGAGCAAGATGGAAACAAACAGAAGCCCCGAGAGCGACAGCGGCTCACAGGCCTGAGGGCTGAGCAGCTCCTCAAGGCCAAGACTTCAGCCTCCCAGCCCCATTTCCCAAGATCCCCTTCCTGGGTCCAGACAGACCGTCAGTCCTGCAGAGGTGCTGAGGCGGGCCCCCGCACCAAAAAGGCCCTGAGCACCCAGGGGCTCAGGGAGACTCAGCGTCTCGACTGAGGTGGCCAGCCCTTTTTCAAGTTCCCCTGGTTGGCCAGCCAATGTGCTGGCTCCAATCTGCCTGTTGCTAGAGAGGCTTGGGTTTGTCTCAACCTTTCCCCTTCCCCAGTCCCGACACAGCCGGTCTGCCCTGCCAGCCCTGGAGCCCAGCCCGGCACGGTGGTGGAAACTGAGCGCAATGGACAGATCTGGGAGAACGATTTACCCGGCACCAGGATGGACCAAGTATGTGGGGCCTTGTGTTTGCTGCTCCACGGGGGGAGTGGTGGGGAGAGATAGAACTGTACCCCATCAGTCTTGGGGAGATGGAGCTGCACTCACCAATCTAGAGGGGGACAGACATCCCCTATAAGTCTGGGGGGGAGATGGAGCTGTACCCACCAATCTAGAGGGGAACAGACACCCCCTATAAGTCTGGGGGGGAGATGGAGCTGTACCCACCAATCTAGAGGGGGACAGACACCCCCTATAAGTCTGGGGGGGAGATGGAGCTGTGTCCCATCAGTCTGGGGGGAAATGGAGCTGTACCCCATCAGTCTAGAGGGGAGATGGAGCTGTACCCCATCAGTGTAAAAGGATGGAGACACCCCCTGTCATCCTACCCAAAATGAGTTTCCCTTTGAAAGGGAAAAAATGATCCTGCTCCTCACAGAACAACCCCCCCATTACACGATGCCCTCAGGTTTTCCATCAGCCCCATCTGGGGAAAGGCAGAACCTCTTTGGGCCGAGACGGTAGAAGTCGGAACCCCCCATGAGGAAACCAGTGTACCATCTCCTGCTTAAAGGACTTGTGACTTTATCATCGAGGTGGGGGGCCCCCTCCACTGACGCCAAGCCCAACCAGGCCACACCTTCTGTGGCTGGGGAAAACCAAAACGCCCCCAAACAGCGGCCCACCTCTTAGAGATCTGACTTTCTAAGCTTCGCCAGGGGGTCTTATGGGGGGACCCCGGCAGACCTCGGGCTCCCTGTGCAAAGATTTCAACTACCCAGAATCACCCTGCAGCACCATTAGGCAACAGAAGTCCTGAATAATAAGGATCTGGACCAGAGTCAGCAGTATGGGAGAACCGTCTCCCCAGGCGGGCCGCCACCTTCTCTGCAACTTAGAGTCCACCCAGGGACTATGAGCTTCTAATAGAATTATAAGCCCTTGCGCTTCATGGGGTCACCCCAAGAAGGCACCAGATGCCCCAAATCTATTGGACACACGAGAGTTAAGAATCCACCTACAGTCACAGGGAGCACACGGCGCCAGGCCTAATAACGTGAAGCCCCCTGACCCCCCCCACCCCCGGCAAGAGTGCCAGGCTCTTAACACCTCTGCCCTTATGTCTCTGAGAGTCAACAGCCTGGACCTTAAGAAGACAAGTGACCTCCTCAGGGACACCCAGCCTGGATCTGTCTCTTCTTTGTCTCTCTTGCTGTGTCTTTTTTTTCTTGTCTTTGCTGTCGTGTCTCTGCTGCTGTCTCCGTTTTGTCTCTGCTCTTTCTGCTGCTCTGTCTCTGTTATTTGCTATCTCTGCTGCTCTGTCTCTACTGCCTCTGCTCTCTCTGCTGCTTTGTTTCTTGCTGTGTCCTTCTTGTCTCCACTGCTGTCTCTGTTCTGTCTGCTCTGTTGCTCTGTCTCTTTTTTGGTCTGCTGCTCTATCTCTGCTCTGTCTCTGTTGCTGTCTCTACTTTGTCTCTGTTCTGTCAGCTTTGTCTCTGCTGCTGTCTGTTCTTTCTGCTCCGTCCCTGCTGCTCACGGGGAAGAAAGTTCCACTGCTCAGATGGCACTTACTCATCACTACAGCTCTGGAAGGTGAGAGGGAGGACGCCATTATCCCCATTTTGACAAGTGACAAACTGAGACTCGGGGAGGGCGGGTGACTTGGGCCACGCGTCCCACAGCTGGGACGGCCGGGGCAGTTTTCCGAATGGCTAGGCCAGGCTCTTTCCATGACCCCATCACGGCAGAGAACGAGACAGGAAACTCGGCGCTAAACTGGCCGTCCACACGGCACGGCGAGAGAGAAGGGGCTGGGGGGAAAATCGCTGCCCGAGCAGGTCCCGTTCTCTCCATTCTAACGGGCACCGCAGTTGGACAGAGCAGAAAGCGCACCAGAACGCAAATGCCAAATGGGGACTTAATTAAAGATAAGAAGAAGTCAGCCCTATGTTCCAGTACTCCCTCCTCCTCCTCCCGGAGAGGCTGCACATGCACGCCCGCCCGTCAGGAGCATGGGATAGCAATTAGAGCAGGGGCGAGCTGGGCGGCCTATCTGTGGCCAACCCACAGCCACAAGCCTGCCAGCCAGTTTTTGTTGGAGGAGGAGAAATGAGCCACAAGCAGTGGCCCTTGAAGCGTCAAAAGCAGCAGCCCTGGGAGGTGATAGAGGAGGCGGGGCCCCAGCGGCCCCCTTCCTGCCCGCCTGATTTGGGTCCCCCCGTCTGGGGGCCTCTAAGGGAGCGGGAGGCTGCCTCTGACTCCCAGGCTGACTGGCGAGGGCTGGGGGTGGAGGAAGGGGGGCTTTATTCTCACTCAGCCCAAGGGAGCTCACCCCTCATTATGCCGAGGGAGCGTGAAAATGATTTCTCTTTTCTCTCTAAAACCAGAATTCTAACTAGGAATAAGCTCACACACACGCACGCACGCGCACGCGCACACACACATCTGGGGAACACGGCTCTCTCCAATTTGAATATGAGAAGAAGCCATGGCAGCATAGTAAGTGCACAACACAAGTTCAAGTGGATTCGAACCCCGGGCAAGATTTGCCGCTACTCTAGCCAAGTCACCTTCCTTCTCTCCGGGACTAGCTGGCTGCTGGGGGATCGCCTAACTGCAGCCACGTGGGGCAGTGCCAGGCCCGGAAGTTGGGGTTTTCTCTGGGCACTGGGGCCACAGCCGGAGGCCGGCACCTCTCCATCTCCCTGAGCCCCTGCCTGAGTCCCGGCACCTTAGGAGCCCAGATTTCTGGCCCGTAGGAAAGGTGGAGGGGGGACATGGCCAGGCCCCCCGCTTTTTCTCCCTCACGCTCTCCCCAGAGCAGCGATGGCCCAGCCTGGGGCGGCTGCTCTTTGGTTAGGGGTTCCATGGTGGGAGACAGAAGAGAAAAAAAGGAAAGGAGGGAGTCCCCATTTAGGGGGAACTTTAATGTCTTCCAAAGCCCTTCCTCTTATGAGGAACCATAATCAAGACCCTCATTTTCAAGAGAATAAAAAGGCTCAGAGAAGTTATTCCCAGGTTTACGGAGCTTTACAGAGGGAGAAACCGAGGCTCCCTGGAGGGAAGTGCCTTAGCCACGTAGTGGAGGGAGGATTCCAACCCAGGTCAGAGCTAAGGAATCTCTGGCATTCATATAATGCTCTTCACATTTGCAAAGCACTTCACAAAAATTATTTCATTTAATCCTCATGATAACTGTCAGGAGGTACAGCCCCATTCTTCAGGAGAGGAAACGGAGGCACGCAAGGTAAAGTGACTTGCCCAGGGTCACACTGCTGGGAAGTGCCTGACCCTGGATTTGCCCTTGATTCCAGGCCCAGCTCTCTCCACAGGGTGCCCCCCACCAGGGGCTGGGAGGATGCTGAAAAGCCACTTAGCCTGAGGTCCCCTCATTTGGAGGAGCTGAAGAGCAGAGATCAGATGACTTTAAGTGCCCGAGGTAGGACTTTTGGACTCCAAGGCGAGTGTCCTCCCCCATTCCTGGCATCCCTCTGGCTCCCACCTCCTACCACCCCAGAGCAGTGAGCCCCGGCCTGGGAGGCAGAAGCAGCAGCCCCGCTTCTCCCACCCGTGGCCTTCCGTGAGCCTCGGCTTCCCGGGAGGGGAGGGGATCTGCGGGAGAAGCTCCCGAAGGCCCCCACGTCCCGAACCGGCCGATCCCTCGGAGCGCCCCGGGGTTGCCGCCCGCCCGACTTGGCCTGGGCCTGCCTCACGGCCGCCTCGCTGCGTTCCCTGGGGCCGCTGAAACTTGAGCCCGAGCCTGACTGCCGGGGCACTAGAGCAGCGTAGGCAGCGGCCATCCTGACAGCTGCCACCCCCGTGCCAAGGCGGGGACTTCCCTGGAACACTGAAGGTCAGAACGGCTCCCCTGGGCTCACGATCGCAGGAGGGAAGGCCCCCGTGTCACTAGAACTCGGGCAACAAGCATTTATTAAGCATCCACTAGATGCCAGGCACTGTGCAGGGGGCGGGGAGGGAGCCAAGCACAAGAAACAGCCTCTAGTCATTCCCAAGGAGCTCCAGGGTTTCCAGAGGGCTGCTCTCACCACTGGTACCATTTTACCCAAGAGGAAATTTGGGCTTGGCAGAAAAAATAAAATGACTCATTTAAGGTCATCCCAGAAGCAGAAGAGCTTGGGCTCCACCCCGGGTCTCAGAGGATTCAGAAAGTGAGGCAAAACACTTGCTCAAGATAACCAGAAGATCCCAAATCTAAAGGCCAAAGGGCCTCCCACTGACACCCTCCAGCTTCGGCTCCCAAACAACCCTGGGGCCGTGGAGGGCACGGCCTTCCTCCCAGGCCCTTGGGCATCCTGCACTTCTCGCTCTCCTTCACCAACCTCCCCGTCCGGTACGACGCCAAGGCCCGTGGGTTTCACCTTGGCACATCTCCCCCCGACGCGGTCCCCACCCTGGCGCAGACCCTCATCGCCTCACCCTGGAAGTACTGCCGAGGCCTCCTAATTGGGCTCTGGAGGTCAAGTCTCTGTCCGCTCCGGTCCATTTTCCAGTCGGCTATCAAAGCTCGGACCTGGCCACGTCACTTCCTCCTCAGCAAACTCGAGCGACTTCCTATCACCCCCAGGATCAAATGCAAAATCCTCTGTTGGGGTTTTCAGCCCTTCATCACTTGGCGCCCCCACCCTCACCTTTCCAGTCTTGTTACATCTTATCCCTCCAAGTACTCTGTGCTCCAGTGAACCTGGCCTCCTTATGTTCCCCCAACAAGCCATGCAAGCTCCCGCCCGGGGCACTTTCTTCAGCGGCCTCCACGCATGGGGTGCTCTCTCTCTTCACCTCCACCCCCCCTTCCTTCAAGACCCAGCTAAAATCTCCCTTCTCCAAAGCCCGTCCCGCCCCCCCCCCCATTCTAGCGCCTCCTCACCGAACCGGCCGAGAGCGTCGCCCGTAGCACGCCGTCTCCCTCCTTCCGCCGGGAGCCCCTCGGGAGTGAGCCCGGACTTGGGCCCTTCCCTGCCCTCTCAGCACTTAACACAGCACCTGTTTTAATGCAGGCACTTCATAAAGGCTTGGTGACTTGACTTCTTTTACAAAACTGAGGTCAAGGGAAGGGAAGCCACTTGTCCAACGTCACAAGCAATAGCAGAAGACTCAAACTCGTGTTTTCTTCCACCGTTGTTCCCTCCTAGAGATAACCCCCCCTGCCAGAGCTCCCCCCCAGCTCCCACCCTCCCTCGGTCTCCCTGAAACACACCGAGTGCTCGTGCAAGGTCACGGCTCCAGAGAAGACAAAGAAAACACCCTGCTAAGCTTGTGGGCCACCCCGTGCTTGGGCAAAATGGCCTCCTTTGCTTTCTCCTGCTCTTCTCACTCACTCAGTGACCTTGGATGAGGTAATTCCCATGTAAGATGAGGAGTCAGACTGTCCAAGCCCCTCATTTTACAGAGGAGGAAACTGAGGCCCACAGAGGTTGAACGACTGGTCCGAGGCCACGTGGATAAGAAGTACCTGTCCTTGGGCTCCAAACCCAGCACAATCTTCACTGACTCCCAGACTTCCATTGGATTCCTTTGTCTCTAAGGCCCCATGGTGGGCCATGTAACTCTCTACTCCACAGAGGGAATGCCCGCGGGCTGAGGGTACCCGTGACCTCCCACTCAGCTCAGCCCAGACCGCAAAGTTACAGGCTGTTCCCAGCAAGAGACACAGGAGACACATGAGGGAACAGCCCGGGGCAGTGCCCGTGGCAGAAGACACAGGGGGCGGCTCCCAGGGAAAGGGCATCTGGTGAGGGGGCTCGGGCCCGCTTTCGAGCCCCTCTCCAGCCTTGGAATTCTGCAGCTCTTCGGCAGATCAGCTCCGGCATTCAGGAGCACGGCCTCAAGGGTTCCGTTGGGAGTCCCAGGCTCTGGGTTCCAGAGTAGCCTCTGAAGCCTCCTGGCCATGGGACTCTGGCCAAGGCCCTCCAGCCTCCCCATACCCCCCATAAGGGTCTGACAGTACTAGCTGCAGAACAGGTGCTGCCTGGCCTTGGGGGAGGGCCTTACACCTACAAAATCCCAGAGTCCTAAATGGCTTCGGTGGCCCAGGGCCCTCTCTTCTCTGCACCCCTCCCTTCCAGTCCCAGTGCCTCAGTTGCCTATAGATAGCAGAGCTGGCTGACATCAAGGTCACCTGTCCCCGCCCACGGGCCTGGGATCCCCACCCTTCCCATCCCCCCCCACTTCCCTAGTCTGCCTCTTCTCCACTTCCCTTTCCCTTAGTGCTAAACCAAATATAAATTCCCAGACAGGAAATGCCTTTAAGGAGCCGGGCCACACCCCACGATCTGGGGAAAACTGTCTCTTGGTGGAAAAGGAAATGGGCTCGGGTGAGTTACCCTTCCTCTCCAGCAGCCCCTGCTGCCTTCCCACCCCCTCTCCCGTGCGGGGGAAGAGGGGAGGGGCAGAGATTCCTGGCATCCCTGGCTGGAACCCAAGATGCCACTGGATCTATCTGAACCTATCCTGAACCTATCGATTGCGAACAGTTTGGCTGTTATTCCCACGGTGGCCTCGCCTCGGGGTCCGTCACCCAGAGGACATCTCGGGGCTACTTTCTTAGGCCGCTGACTGACTCTCGGGCCGGGCCCTTAGTCAGCAGGGACTCGGCCATTAACGGAGCTGTCAACATGAAACTACAAGCGGCCGCCCCTTTCCTTCCAGAGCAGCAGTTACCTTAGGGCCTCCCGGAGGGAAGAGCCCGGGACTCACTACCGCCTCTCAGAAGGGGGCCGCGCAGGAGCTACTGAGCCCCACCAAGCCCCTCGTTTCAGAGAAGGGAACCGAGGCCTAGTGACTCATGCGCCGTTTAAGTCCGAGGCAGGACTGCAGCGTGGTTCTGCTTCACATAGAAAACGAGGGACTGGACTAGGGTTCCTCTGAGTTCCCTTCCCAATGTAAACAGAGCCATGACTCCAGAGACATTCTGCCCCTGCCTTAACATACTGCTGACCCGTTAAGTTCGCCTGTTCTCTTACAGGCCCAAAGGCGGCTGAAGGCAATTTACACTGCACTACGTACGGCTCAGCCGGCAGCGGAGAAACCCCAAACGCCCTACTCTCCCATACAGCCCTGACCCAATGAGCTCCCGCGGGCAGAAGAGACCATTTAGTGGACACAAAGACACCCATGTTCCCGAGGCGCAGCCGCGCAAGGATGGTGAACGGCAAGGGCCCGCAGGTAGAGGGAGAAAGGGAGGCTTGAGCCCAATGGCAAAGTCCTTTAAGTGCCAGCAGGGACGTTTACCCTACCTGTTTTAGCCATCGGGGTAAATGCAACTCTTTTTTTGGAGGAGGGAGATGACCCGTCCAGACCCGCCTTCACTTTTGGCTGGGGAGCGGAAGATGGAGAGCACGGAGCTAGAGGGAGGCTGGGAGATCGGGAGGAGGCCATAACAAAATTTACCAAAAACAACACTGATAATTATTTTTCTTAATGATGTGTGCATATAGCTCCAGGTGAAAGGTGATGGGGGAGGACAGATGGAAGGGCTGGGTGAGTGGAGCGAAGGGTGTAGAAGATGGGATTGATGGGAATTAGCAGCTGGTTGGATATTCATGGCTGAGGGAGAGGGAGGACATGGACATTCTGAACCTGGGGGCTTGCTAGGATGGGCAAGTTCCCCAGAGGAGTGGCCACACTGCCCCAAAGAGGGGGAAGTCCTTTCATGACACGGGAAGTTCCAGAGCAGCTTCACACGGGACTTCGCTGGCTCGGCCCTCCAAGGTCCCTCCCGGCTTTCCCATTCTGAAAATGGAGGCTCCCTTCCCAACACTGGGCCACCTTTGCAAAGGCTTTTACTAAAAAGCCAGATGAGGGGGAAGAATCCCTGACGAAGCGTAAGGCCCCGAACGGCCAACTGGCCCGTGGCATCTTCCTATCTGGGGCTCCTCCGAGATGGGCGACTGGTCAGCCGGAGATAAGGGGCAGGAAATCCTCCCTCCTCCCTGCAGCTGAGGCTCACCCTGGAGCATGGCTGGGCCTGGGGGCTGGGGGAGAGGCTAGGGCTGGAGGTTGCTTGGAGACAGGGAGGCCGCGGGCCTCCTTACCAGATGACCCGGGGGAAGTCCCACTGGCATTAGGAAGGCCTCCCTTTCCAGTCCGCTGTCCTAGGCAGGTGAGCTCAAAGCCTGGCCGTGCGCCCCACCTCCTCCGCCGTGATCTACACTCATGACTTTTCTCCTCCCAGAGTTCTTTGGGCAAAGTAACACAGCACAAAGAGCACTGGCTGCTCCCAGTCCTGGAAGGGCTAAATGACCTTGGGCAAGCCACTTTCAGCTTCCTCATATGGAAAATGGGCACACTCATCAAGCTCTAGACTTGGTCATTCAGACACCAAGCATTTAATCAGCATTTACTACAGGCCAGCCTCTGTACTAAGTAAGCACTGGGTACACAAAGAAAGGCAAAAACACAGTGGCTGACATGCAACTTGGTGGTACAGTGGGCACAGCCCTGGACCTGGAGTGCAGAAGACTTGAATTCAAACCTGGCCACAGACATTGACTAGTTGTGTGACCCTGGGCAAGTCACTTCACCCTATTTACCTCCATTTCTTAATCTGTAAAATGGGGATGACATTGTTGAGAGAATCAAATGAGACAACATTTATATAGTATGTAGCAGAATGCCTGGCACATTCCCTTCTCCTCCCCCTGCCCTTGAGCGGCTCATAGTCTATCGGAAAAGACAACACGCAAAAAACCGTACACACAAAATATTTACAGTGTAAGCCTCAGAGGAAAGGCGCCAGCAGGAGGAGAACCAGAGAGAGGCTTCTTGCAGGAGGGGGGATGTAAGGTGGGACTTGGAGGCGAGAAGCAAGCGAGTTCCAGGCATGGGAGAACGGGCAGCCAGAGAGAAAGGCCAGAGTTGGGAGACAGAGAGTCTTGTGAGAAGAACACGAAGGAGCCGGTGGCATTGGATCACAAAGGAGTAAAAAGAAAGAAGATGGGCTGTTTATGAAGGGCTTTGCACACCAAGCAGAGGGAAGGTCTTGTATTTGATCCTGGAGGTGAGAGCGAGCCAGTGACGCTCAATGAACTTTGGCAGCCGAATGAAAGCTGGACCAGGGAGGAGAGAAACTGAGGCAGGGACACTCCCCCGCAGGCCACTGCTTCTCTGAGGCACCCCAGGAGACGATGGATGTGAGAGATGATGGAATGGCAGACAAAAGATATGAGCATGAACTGGGTGTGTGGGGGTGAGTCAGAAGAGCGAAGAAGCCTGAAGTTCCTGGTCTGGCTCACTTCACTGGGAGGGCCATGGTTCCCTTGACAGTCTGGAATAGGGAAGTCCAGGAGAGGGGAAGATGATGAGCTCTGATAGCCCGATCCAACAGGCAGCGCAGTGATATGGGACTGGAGCTCAGGAGAGAGAGCGAGGCTGGATCTGGGATCACAAGGCCCAGAGCTGACTGAATATGTGGGAGCTGATGAGATCATCAAGTGAAATAGTACAGAGCAAAGAAGAGGGCCTAGGAAAGAGCCTCGGGGGGTTCCTGGTGTGATAGGGATGAAGATCAAGAAAAAAAGAGTGGTCAGACAGGTAGGAAAATCAGGAGACGGTATCACAAACACTGGAGGGAAGAGAGTAACCAGAGTCAAAGATTGCAGAAAGGTCAAAAGGGATGTTTGAGAAAAGGCCATGAAAAAATCATTGGCAACTTTTGAAGGGGGAGTTACTTTCAAAAAACAAACTCAAAGAACAAACCTTGCAGTGTTTCTCCATCCCACCCCAATTCAAAAGAAAAATAAAATCTTTGCAACAAATACGTGTAGGCAAGCAAAACAAATTCCAACACTGGCCATATCCCTCCTGAAATCTCGATCTTATTCTGCATCTTCAATCCATCATCTCTAGGTCAAGAAGTGAGGTTCATCCTTTAACATCTGGGAACGTGATTGGTCATCGTTTCAGTCGCAGTTTATCAATGTCTTTCAATGCTGTTTTCCTCCACATTATTGTGGTCTTTGTGTAAATCGTCCTACTGGTTCTACTCACTTGCTTCTGCATCGGTTCATACGAGTCTTCCCCGGTTTCTCTGGGGAAACTGTCCCTTTCATCAGTTCTTACAGTACAATAGTATTTCATTACATTCCTATTTCATAATTTGTTCAGCCATTCACGAGTACTTCCTTAGTTCCCAGTCCTCTGATACTAGAAAGAACTGCCCTAAATACTTGGGTATAAATGGATCCTTTTCCTCTTTCTTTGAACTAGATTAGGCTCAGACTTGATCAAATGTTTGTGACTTTGGGGACATAATTACAAATTGTTCTGGAATGGATGGACCAATCTCCAGCTCCACCAATAATGCATTATGCGCCTGCTTTCTTGCAGTCCCTCCAATATTTATTTTCTATTGTTTGTCAACTATGCTAATCTGACGAGTGTGAAATAGAACCTCCGAGTTGCCTCGATGTGCATTTATCTAATTATTAGTGATTTGGAGCTTTCTTTCTTCCACCTAATCTTATTTTTTTAACCATTTATCAATTTCCCCAATTGATAAATGGTTAAAAAAAATAAGACTCCTATTCTTATAAATTTTAATTAATTCCTTATAAATTTGAATTAAATAATATAAACAAATAAGTAAAGTAGTGAATAGAGCTCTGGATTTGCTCTGGGTTCAAATCCAGCCTCATTAGTTATGCAACCCTGGACAAGTCACTTAACCCTCTGTTTGCCTCAGTTTCCTCAACTGTAAAATTGGGATAATAATAGCACCTATCTCCCAGGGTTATTGTGAGGATCAAAAGAGAGAATATTTGTAAAGTTACAAATTCAAAGTAGGGAATAAGCAAAGGAATAAACATTTATTACATTTCTACTATGTCCCAGGTATTGTGGTAAGCCCTTTACAACCTCAGTTGGTAGGAGAGAAGGCCGCAAGATTCGACATTTGGCCCAATGCTACCGAACAGTTCCATTAACGACTCAGATTAAAAGCACAGATGGTCTGATAATCACATTTTCAGATGACACAGAGCTAGGAGAGATAGCTAACAGAGTATATGATAAAATCAGGCCAAGATCTTGACAAGCTAACTGGGTTTAATAGAACCCAATGAATTTAATAGAAACAAATATAGTCTTTATGTTCTGAGTCAAAACAATCCATTGCTCAAGGTGGGGAGGCATAGTTGGAGTGTTTGCTACTACAAGTCCTTCATAAACTTACTGGAACTTTCCTTCGTAGCCATCATACATTATTTCTCTTCAAAACCTTGTCCTCTTTCCTCAAGTTTCCCTTATTTCCTCCTCTCTTTCCTCTTTTCCTTCTAAGTTGAGGATCCTACATCCCACATCAATGAAAAGATCAAGGTAACTCAATGAGAGTTCCTTCTCTCATTCTCTTCATCTCAAAAACCACTCCCATCATCTCCTATTTGCTCCTCCTTCTCTCAAGGTCACATTCACTTTGTACCATCTCCTCCTGACTCTTCCAGCAGACTGGTCACTTGCTCATCCCATCTCTTGAATCTTCAACCTCTCCTGATCAGCTGGTTTCTTTCCTATTGGTTTCAAATACACCCAAGTTTCCCCCACCTTTAAAATACCTTCTTTTGGGGACAGCTAGGTGGCGTAGTGGATAGAGCACCAGCTCTGAATTCAGGAGGACCTGAGTTCAAATCTGGTCTCAAGACACTTAACACTTCCTAGCTGTGTGACCCTGGGCAAGTCACTTAACCCCAGCCTCAGAAAATAAAATAAAATAAAATAAAATACCTTCTTTGGATCCTACTATCATGACAAATCAATTGGACTACGTATATCTCTCATCTATTTCTCAAACACCTTTAAAAAGTTATCTATATTCGTTGCCCACCTCCCCTTCTTTTCTTCTCACTTAGTCCTTAACCTTCTACAGTCTGGCTTTTGACTTCATCATTCCATTGAAAATGCTCCCTCCAAAGTGACACATTATCACATCATTAACAAATCTGATAGTCTTTTCTCAGTCTTCTTATTGATCTCTCTACTGCATTTGATGCTCCTGACCACTCTCTTCTACATACTCTCTCCTCTCTGGGTTTTTGAGGCCCTACTCTTTGCTGGTCTCCTCCTTGTCTGACCAATCCTTCTCAATCTCCTTTATTGGTACCTCATCTAATCTATATAAGCCCCTCTACTTTGGGCATCCCTCAGGGTTATCCTGGGCCCCTTCACCAAGGATTAAAACCCTTAGCTCTGTATATAGATTTTAAGGGGTCCACGTCTTTGAATGGGGAAAAATACATCTTTATTTCAAAATAAATGGTTCCCTTTGTAAGCCAACGTAATTTTTTTTCCCTGAGGCTGGGGTTAAGTGACTTGCCCAGGGTCACACAGCTAGGAAGTATTAAGTGTCTGAGACCACATTTGAACTCGGGTCCTCCTGAATTCAAGGCTGGTGCTCTATCCACTGCGCCACCTAGCTGCCCCCAAGCCAACGTAATTTTAAAAATATATTTAAAAATATTATTCTGAGGATTCCTTCTCCTTACAAACTGCCAAAGGGATCTATGACAGAAAGATTATGAGCTCCAGCTCTCCACCCTCTCTCTTGGTTGGACTCATCAGTCCCCAAGAGTTTAGCTATCATCTCTAGGCAGATGATTCCCAGATTCACCAGTCTCAGGTCATAAACATGGTGTCATCCTAAACTCTCCGCTCTCCCTCGCTCAACAAGTATAATCAGTTGTCCAATCTTGCAATCTCTCCCTTACAACATCTCTTGCAGATCTCTCCCGACATCTGGTCTAGTCTCAAGTCTTTTTCCACTCCATCTTCCACCTGTTGCCAAAATAATTTTCCTTATTATTATTCCTCTACTCGACCAACTATAGTGTTTTCTCTTATTTCCTCTAGGATAAAATATCAGCTCCATGTTTAGCTTTTTTAGCTTTGGCCCCAACAACCTTTCCAGCCTCATCAGTTACTCTTTGTTCCTCACACAAGGATCCTCCATCTCTAATCTCCAGGCCTTTGTACAGACAGTCCCAAATGTCTACAATGTACTCTTTCCTTGCCTTGGGCTGAGTGTCCCTTTCCTTTAAGATGTGTAGCTCAGGCACTATCTCGTTAAGATGGTCCTCCCATTCCTCCTTTCCATCATTAGCATCTTCCCTCCTCCACCTGGTGTTTATTTTGCACATTGTCTTCCCCATTAGAAACTTGAATTCCTTGAGAACTTAGGCTAATTTTTGTCTTTGTATCTATGCCCGGTGCCTATCAGAGTCTGGTACACTCATGGAAACTTAATAAATGATTGCTGATTGCAACATACTCGAAGGAATCAAAGAGTTGCATCTTTGTAAATCATCGGCCAAGGACAAGAATGATAATAGTCTGCCTGAAATGAGCCCCTTCCCTTCTAGGAGCCCTTAAAAGCCGGGCTGATTTAAGGGGGCAACTTCTGATACTTAAGAAATTCTGCTAATCCTCCGTTGGTGTGTTTGTCGTTCGGACGACTCCGCCATTTAGACCTAACCTGTGATCCAGGCCAGGGTTGATCTTATGAAACTATTAATTAATCCATCAAACATCAAGCATTTATTAAGCACCTACTCGGTACCAGGCAATCTGTTCCTTGTGAGTTATTCTGAATCACAGAACCCAGAACAGGCTTATCAGGAGATGAAGGGGCTTGAGAGGCCATGTAGAATTATGGAGAGGTCCTGGAATCAGAAAAGCTATGTCTGAGTCTGGTCTCTGAGACACACTGGCTGTGTGACCCTGGCCACTTCGCGTTGCTCTGTTAAACTCTCTAAACTATTTAATTTAAAGGACAAGCTGTATTGGCAGGAGTTTCCTCAACAGGAGTTTCCCAAAAAGTCCCCGTGCCAAAAAAAAAATCCTTTTCTCCTTTTCCTTTATTGCTGAGGGCTTGAACATTCCCAGTAGCTTCAGAACTATATGGATAATGTCGTTTTGATAGCTTTCGATCGATAGCTGGGCTCCAAAGTTATGTGGATAAGTAGTCTTACTGGCCTTGGAGTCTAAAAGACCTAAGTATGAATTCCAGCCTGGACACTGTGTGGCTCTGGGGGAGTCACTCTCTGCCTCAGTTTCCTCATAAGTAAAATGGGAATAATAATATCACCTACCTCCAAAGGTGGTTGTTCAAATGAAAAACTAGATGTAAAGCAATTTACAAATGTTAAGCTACTATAGTATTATTGTTGTTACCCCTATACTTCTCTTTGGTTAGGGCAAATTTAGGAATTCCAGGGAGAGATGCTAAAGGGGTTCAGGACCGTGTCCTAGGTTGAAGGAAAGAATGTTTAACCTTTAAAAGAGAAGATTCAGGGGCAGCTAGGTGGCGCAGTGGAGAGAGCACCAGCCTTGAATTCAGGAGGACCCCGAGTTCAAATCTGGTCTCAGACACTTAACACTTCCTGGCTGTGTGACCCTGGACAAGTCACTTAGCCCCAGCCTCAAAAAAAAAAAAAAAAGAGAGAGAGAAGATTCAGAGGCCATCTTTAAGCATTCCAAAAAGGGATCAGCAGAAAGAGGCGGTAGCCTTGTTCGACTTGGTCACTGAAATAGGAGCAATGGATATAAGTTCTACAGACAGACTTAAATTTTTTGTGAAGATAAATATTCTAAAGATTAGAGGTGCCTTTAAGCAGGACAGGCTACATCAGGAAGTAGCAGGCTCCCCCTCGTTAACAGTGGGGTAGAAGAGAAGTTCTGTTCAGGTACTAAATCAACTAGATGGCCTCTGAAGTCCCTCACAACCCGGGGACTCCGAAGCGGGAGAGCTGATTTTACCATGCACCCAAAAGACAACAAAAATCATTATTTCAAGGGACATGTGGTCACCTATCAATCACAACATCATCGACACACATTAGGTCATCTATGGATAAAGGCCCTTCAAAAAGACCTCAGTGACGACAATTGCAGCCCATGGGCCAACATGTGGTGGAGAATGAAAAGGATGAGAAAGTCTATGAAGAGCTTGCTAAGATACCCTGCTCTCACCTACCTCCTCCCAACTTAAATCAATATCTCCTCTCATATTTAGGGACTTCGATGCAATGACAGGCAGATGATGACCAAAGTGCAATGAAAAATGCAGTTCAGGAAGAAGGCTTAGAGCATTTATCTCAACTGGGAGGTACAGTCCTCCCTCCTTTAGGGGGCAGACAAAGCAGTGGTTCAAATGATTGGGGATTTGAGTGCTCATGCCTAAATATATCTACTTTTTTTTCAATAAAAAACAAAGTTCAAATCAAAGTTAACAAGAGGGAGCTTGATTCAAGGAATTCCCTCCAACCAACAGGGAAATCAGAGCGGTCATTATACAGTATGAACAAATGAAGTCATATTGGAGTAAATTCTTGTCCAATCAAAGCGGATGTGATTGGTCCCAGTTCCCATCGTTTTATGGACGTGTCTGCTGTATCTGAATTGGAAAATGGCGACCCCTGACCAAAACAATCTGTGTGCAGAAGTCAACACTACTTACTATAAGATCTGTTACATCTCTCAGTATTGTTCATTTTGGCAAGCACATAAACAGGTCTCCTCTAAAATTACAACTTCTTTTAAGAAAATCAGAAAAACTCAAGAACAGTTAATCATCTAAAATTTTCTTTTTTTTTTCTGTTAGACAATATATTTTAAAAGAACCCATATTAAATTTAATAAGATAGTTAATTGAAGTACCCAATTTGGATCCTTTAGGAATTTTTTTTGTTTTCTGTATATTTTTTAATTAATTTTATAATTATAATTTTTTGACATTACATATGCATGGGTAATTTTTTTTACAGCATTATCCTTTGTACTCACTTCTTTTCTGAATTTTCCCCTCCCTCTCTCTACCCCCTCCCCTAGATGACAGGCAATCCCATACATGTTACAATCATCTGAAATTTTCAATAGTTAAATGGAATTGTCTTTATTTTACCATCTCGATTGTTTTTAAAGGAAATATCCTTTAATGGACACATAACTTAGTTGGAAGAGAAGATGCAATGGAATTGCAAAAACTAGTCTAAGCAAAGATAATAATGGCAGAAGTGGAGAAGCACAAAATAACAAGCCCAAATCCAGAAAATGTGACCCACTGTAATATCTATCACAGAAACTGTTACTGATGAGGAAGAATGGCAGTGGTGTTTGCTTGGACCAATGTTTTAGCTGAAATGGCAGGAAGCTTACTAAATTAAGGAAAAGAAACGAAGCTGATTAAATTGTAATGCAATTTTGAAAGGATATGCAGACTACGTTGGCAACACAAGAATTTTTCCAGGGAAAAGTAGATGCTTTTAAAATCAGCATCAAGAAACTTTTTTTTTTTCAAATACCAAGTTTATGACATCAAAAAAGACTGCATCATAAAAGGCTGTTGATAGAATTGCAAAGTGTAAAAAGTTTCAGTCCACAGTAGATAGGAGGTTACAGTAACCTGCAGCTAAAGATAGAGTGGAAACAGTACAAAGCAGATGCAAATGATTCCACCAGCAGATAAACAGTGAGAATTGTCTCTGTTTAAAAAACCTTGGCAATCCATGGCCAGATAAAAATCATCCTAATTTGCATTAAAAGTGAAGTAACAGATATAGTTTGAAATGCTTGCTACATTGTAGAAATGGATGTTCAGAAAGATGTTACTTTGCAAACTTGTAGACATCAGGGGGAAATTTCAATATCGTTGATTAATTTCCTAATGAAAATGATTTAATGTGGCAAAATTGTTTGAGCTCTGCAATGGGGAGAGAGAGCACAATAGTTATCAGGAGAAATTCAACAGAGAGCTCTGTGTACAAGTAAAAATGAAATCTTCATGAAATTTGTATATTATTCTTAAGATTACATTGGATTTCCTCGAAAATTATCTTTGGTATTCTCTGTCTTCTATGTTCTGATTGCTATTTTGTTATTCGCTCCCACCGGAATATAACTTCCTTGACAGCAGGACAGCAGGGGAAAAAAAAAATCAATTTTTCTTAGTAATTGTGCACTTAGCACAATTTCTGTTTGCTAACTCTGGTTAGCAAAATTAATAATCCTGCCTGATTGAGTCATAAATAATCTCTTGGATCAAGAAATATGACCAAGAAAATAAAAGGACTTTCAGGCTGTTATCAGAATAATCAACTTTATTTTTTTTAAGAGCCAAATACAAGAAAGGGCTTTGCAAAATAGTAGGCCAGGATAAGGTACTTCTATATTAGTGCCAAACGTGCTGATTTCTCATACCAGAGAATGATCAATTCAGGCTGTTAGAGCTTATTTTTTCTTAGTTAGAGAAATAATAAGAGAGGAAGTAAATTCATTGTGACAGAAGTTTTCTAAGAAATGTGAGTCTCATGGATATTTTTGAAAAAGAAAATGAGTATTCTCAATAAATCAATTCAAAGTCTTGGGATTCATACTTGATCCAGAAAGGGAAAGAAATTGTATCTATGGAAAAGTTAGGGCTCTGGAAAAATAATATTGTAAAACAGTATTTTTTATATCCTTCCCAACTTTAAGAGAAAAAAAAATCTCACCTGCAAATGAAATAGGAAAGGACAGAAAAAAAGTCTTAGCTGCCCTTTCTAGGTGCTCAGCACGGGGCCACTTAGATACAGAACACAGGAAACAGAAACCAGTACAAACAAAGACAGCTCCTGCCCTCCAGGCACTTGCATTCTAAAGGGGAGAGAAAGATAACACACAAAAGGAAGCAGAAATGAGAGGGAGGAAAGGAAAGGAGGGATTTCCTCCGAGATGAAACAAATTCTTCACACTCCTTGTCTCAACTCACTGTCTCCTTCTCTGTGTGTGTGTCTGTCTCTCTGTCTCACTCTCAAGGAAGGAAGGAAGGAAAGAAAGAAGGAGAAAGGGCAGGAGCGACTCCTTATTACCTTTAAATCTTTATGATGATGATGATGATGATGATGATGGTGTTATTATTACTAGAAATTCTTCCTCACACTCTGCTCTACCTTTTCAGCCATCTCACATATTACTCCAAGTCACAGTACAAACAAACTGGCGGTCCAGCTGTGCCCCGCCCACCACCCTCCGGCTCCCCTCTCAGTGCCAAGGCAATCCCCACTCACTTCTACCTCCTAGAGTCCCCAGTTTCCTTCAAAACTCAGCTCCATGTGACCTTCTGGAGGAGGTTTTCCTTTGTCTCCTTATCCAGCAAAGTTCCATTATCTGCTTTTGATGTATTTGAGGGGGGCAGGGACTACCTTCTTTTGATTTGTCTCCTTGGTATCTAGCTTGGTACATTTGTCCTTCTCCAGCTCATTTTGCAGGTGAGGAAACTGAGGCAAAGAGGGTGAAGTGATTTGCCCAGAGCCACATGGTTAGTTAATAAGCATCTGAGGCAGGATTTGAACTCAGATCTTCCTGACTCTAGGGTTAGAATTCTAACCCTAATACCACCTAGCTTAATAATTTTTTTCTGATTTATTGTCTATTTTCCTCATAAAATTATTTGATCTTATCTCACCAGAACAACAGGGACAGATTCATTTTCTTGGTAGGATGTTGAAATAAGCATTTAAATCTGAAGATCTTATGTTTTGGCTACAAGTGAATAAAGAGGTATTTGATTTGCCAAATATAAATGTTCTTATCACTCTTAATGTTTTATTTGTATAAAACAAGGTTTTCTAGCATAGCTGTTATAAAGACAAAATAAACATGGGAATTAGACTGGTGATTTTATCTATAAAGTGATAAAACTCCCGCTACTAATACAGATCCCCACCTTTTTTTTGGCAACTTGAAATCTTAGAGAATACCTAGAGAACTGAGAGTTCAAGTGACTTGTCAAAAGTTACAAAAGCAGCATATGCTAGAAAGGCAAGTCTTCCTGGCTCTGGAGCCAGCTCCTTCCACTCTACCAAGCACCTCTCAGAAGACAAAATAGCACTTTTATTTTAGCTGGAAAAAAATTATGAGTGATAATACCCAAGACATTAAGTTTTGAGAAACATTTTCCCCCAAAACCAAGTCTACACTCCTCACATTAATAATAATATGATTAAGTTACCCATTTTATGGACCATAAACCATGAAAACCGTAAAATGTCCGTGTATGGTTATTTTTCTTGTATATTTAAGAATTGTGTTACAAAAACCATAACAAGTGGAATAGCAAAACTTTTTTTGCAGAAAATGAAGCCATTATTTCATAAAGTTGGAAAACTGTCAGCTTCTAGACAGTAGAGATTTATGTTTATATATCATGAATATTTTCTTTAAAGAAAGAATCAGGAGTCTCTGGACAGAGTGCCAAACATGACAAAAAAGGCTTGAATTCATTATATTCAGATAGAAAATGACTGGTTACAGACTCAGCCGCCATGTCTGAAGCAAATTTGTATATAGTCAAATCATTGAACTGGTAGAACAAGGATAAAAATCAATAAAAACGAGAAGAAGCAACAGAAATCTAAAGATCCAGTATATAACTGAAGCATCTCCAAAGTGATTTAAAAAGATGCTATCGATGTCAAAATGGGAAATGAATAAAAGGACACTGATACAATCATTATTTGCAAAGGGCATGTAAGCAATATAAACCAATCACCACAACGAGGAGTTCAAAGGAACTTAGAAACAGTCTCAGCCAGCAAACACGTTATCTCTTTGCCAAGAGGAGAGATCTAGCAATCAAGAACAAAACTTGTTTCAAATATACACTCTTTTTATAAATTCTTAAGGACAGAGATGGTAGAATGATATAGAGATAGATGAGCAGTGTTATCTCCAAAACTAACTAGCAAAACAGAGGGAAAACAACAATCACAACCCTAAACAAAGTTGATGAGAAAACCAATTAAGCCATTGACTCTGAAGATAATTACAGATTAAACTGGAAGAGATAGAAAAGATCTGTAATGATCTTTTGGGGAGGGAAAGGGAGACAATAAAGTAACACGATATAAAATATACCAACAAAATGGTAATAGACCCTCCCCCAAAAAACAAGGCTGATTAACAAAACCCATCAGGAGGAGCTAAAAACGGAAAATTGCCTTCGAAATTACTACACACGAATGCAAAAAATATATGGGAGTTAGCCTACCAACTAATACACACACTCAAAACTCAAATGAATACTAGTATAAAGCAGTCTTCATAGAAACGGACCAAACAGCAACAAAATCCATTTGGAGGAAATAAAGGTTCAATGAAAAAAGTAGAAACAAAGGCACCAGAGCAATATAAGCTCTGAAACTAGATTATAAAGTCGTATCCATCAAAATTATGACAACAGGTGAAACAAATCAAAGAGGCGGGCCAAGAGAACGGACCACGTAAGCAAGATTTGGAAGATGGAAGTATGAATGCTCAGTGATATCATGAACACAGGTAGGTAGGTAGGTAGATAGATATATAGATGGGTAGAGAGGTAGATAGGTAGATGTAGATAAAGATGGAGCGAGACAGAGAGATATGTATATGTGTGTATATAGAAATGTATATAAAATATGCATATGTATGTGTGTGAGATAAATTGGAGCTATTTAACAGAGGGAAGGCTCTAACATGAAGGGGAATAAGGAAAGGCTTCTTATAGAAGGTAGGAATTCTAGCTGATACTTGAAGGAAATCAGAGAAGCCAAGAGGCCAAGATGGGAAGGGAAAGAGAACCAGGTATGGGGGCCAGCCAGTGCAAATGGCCAGTTGGGAGTGTTGTGTATGCAAAACCAGCCTGTGTTATTAGACTTTGGAGTCCTTGGCAGGCTGCAATATGGAAGAAGACTGGAAAGGTTTAAAAAAAAAAAAAAGGAAGGCTTTATCCTGGAAGCAAGTGTCTTAGATACCCTAAATACAATCACATCATAAAACATTTAGGAGAAGGGATAAAGCTCCCTTTCATAGCTATGATTACAGAGAATATTCTTAAATGAGAATAAAAGTGATCATAAAAGATAAAAGAGAATTCTGATGAAATAAAATGAAAGAGACTTGGCAGGAACAAAATCAATGCAGCTAGAGGAAAAGTTGATTGGGAAAACCTTTGCGTCTCAAGTATTGTTGATAAAAATCTGACACCCCAAATATACAGCAAATTAATGGGAATAGATGAGAAAAGAGTCAAGAGACGAGGGCTCAAATTCAATTAAGGCCAACAAAAATTAAGCACTAAGTACTGTGCTGGGTGCTGGGAATGTAAAGGCAATTGTGAAAATAAAGCCCATCTTTTATGGTCAATTTTCTTCTGGTAGAGAAATAGGATAGATACCACTGGATCCCATTAGAGAGAATAAAACTTTAAGTCTTACCCTAAGATATCTACTTACTAGCTCTCTGTCCTTCAGCAAATCACTTAACCTTTTAGGTACCCAAGCAACTCCTAGACCAAAAAGTACCCAAAGAGCTCTGAGTCTGCCTTGGCAAAGATAATTCACTCTCCCAGGAAGTTCCTCCCAGGGAAGAAAATCACCTCTTTCTAATGCAATATGGTTACAAGTCATGGAATCCTCAAATCTCTGAAGAAGTAATGAGGCGGTCATCCAAAATGGAGGTCACGAATAGGCTCCAATGTACTACCGCAAAGAATTAGTTGCCCAAAAGATGGACGGCTCAAAAAAGAAGTGGACCAGCCATGAGCTACCACAAGGGAGGACTGCCCGCACACACCATTGGCATCCATACAATACAGAAGAGATCTAGAGCATGGCCTCCAGCACACTGAGGGGGAAAATCCACAACAGAGCACAGACAAAAGGCACCCCAAAATGGGAAGGCATGGATGGATTCTGAGGAGGGGGTAGATCCACACCAAAGTGTTTTCCCCTTCTAGTACAGTGGGAAAAGGTCTGGTCTTGGAGTCAAGCTTGCTTCCAACCTGTCCTAGCTGTATGGCCTTAGACAAGTCACTTCACCTCTTAATCTGTTTCCTCATTTTTAAAACTAGGATAATAATATAGGTAGATTGTTGTGAGGCTCAAATGAGAATGCATACAGAGCACTTTCCACACTTTAAAATACTTAACTAGATTTAACTAGCATTCCACTGGATACCAGCTAGAGTTCTAATTTGCAGCAAATTAGAACTCTATGAATTCTAGTATAAAGTAAAAACTCGGTCTGGGAAGCAAGCTAGAAGCTGGGCTGAAACAGGAGCCTTCTTTGCAAGAAAGATCTTGGGCCGAGTCTTGGCAATGATCAGGAATGTAGAAGTGGGGGATCCTCTGGCTCCGTGGAGAGGGAAAAAGTTGGTTGGGTAGAGGTCGGAAAGGTTATTAAAGAAGTAAGGGGCCCCAAGCAGCCTTGACTGGTTGGGCCCGTGGTGGGCTGGGCCCTCCCTTCCCAGAACCCTAGCTGGCAAAGGAGAAATGGGTCACTCATTAACCTAAGGCTGAATGGGTTGGAGCAGGGTCAGCTGGGGCAGGTACATTGCAGAGGGGTGGGCCAAGCCAGGTGGAAGCTGAGCCCAGCAAGTAGCTGTTTAAACTGACAAAAGACAGGGAGACTCTTTAATGGCCAGAGCTGCTAAAGTCAGTCCCACTTTCATTGGCAGAAGGGGCAGGAGAAAGGTTCTGATTGGGAAGGAGACTTCTGCAGAGAAGCTTTCTCAACCAAAAAGCCAAGCTCTAGTGGTTGCCATGCTTCCTACCCCCCCCCCCAACACAAACTCTAGAGCTAGAAAAGCCCTTAGATGCCACTTCATCCAACCTCCTCAATTTACAGCTGGGGAAACTAAGGCCCAAAAAGATGTGACTTGCTCAAGGTCACAGAAGTGGTAAAGGGCCCTCCTTCCAAAGCTAGCACTCTATTCACCAGACCGGGGCTTTTTAAACTCTTTCCACTCACCACCCCTTCTTGCCTGAAAAATGTTTTTGTGAACCTGGGTGTACAGGTACATAAATTAGGTATACAGATCAAACATTTACTGATAATAAATCAGAATTTCAGAGTCCCCAGATTCAGTTACGAAAGCCCAGAAGGGATTACAAGCCAGGGTCGAAGAAGCCGGGCGCTATACCGTGCTGCATCAAATGCAGTGTTTTCTGGGGACAAGCAATGAGAAAAAGCAAAGACAGAGACTATCAGCCCTGGAAGGAACCTTAGCTGCAGCTGTCTCAGGAACACCGAATCTTAGAACGTTAGTCAGTCCAACACCTTGGGCCAGCTGCCGCTCTTTGCCCTTGCATCCCACATCAACAGCAATCTGGATGAGAAATACCGTCCTGGGTTTTATCCAGGCCTCGTCCTCTGGGGCCAAACGGCCCCGAGAATAAGCCCTGAAAGCCTTCAAATACATCCCCGGTCACACACAGGCATCATCCAGTGCCCACAAACCTCCACACTCACACATGACCTCCCCATCAACAACCCTGAGTGTCACCCATGCAAAGGCCAGCCGGCCCCACCTACTGAAGACCCAGAAAAAGAAATTCCCAATCCCACATCCCTGGAGCTACCAGAAACCCAGGAGGATTTCAGCAACGGGAGGAGGCCTAAGCATCTGCTCTGTTGCTGCTGCCACCCCCAAGGACCAGCAGACCTTGTCACCTAAGTTGTCACTGTCTGCGACATAGTGTCCCCAGCCCCCCATTAGAATGTAAGGCCCCCGTGAGCCTTCTTCCATTTCCATCTGGATTCTCAGAACTTAGCGCACAAGAAGCACTTAGTAAATATGAGGCTTTTTCATTCAATCCAGTGTTAGGTAAGAGGGATGGCCAAGTGAAAGGTCTCACTCATCCATCCCTCACCGCCACCAGCACCGCCAGGATCAGTCTACCTTCCATGTATCTAGTTGTAAGTACATGTCGTCTCCTCCATTTAAATGAGAGCTCCTTGAAGAGCTCTTTTTGCCTTTCGTTGCATCCTCGAGACTTAGCTCAGTGCTTGGCACAATAGGCACTTACTAAATGCTAGGTGACTTTACCGAATCTGTGTTTGGCTAAGTCACACCGTCCAATTCCATCACTTGTGACTGAGCTACTGTCTTCCCTTCTCCCTAAATCTCACCACTGAAACGGGTGTGATCTGAGGGTCCTTGGGAGCAGGCTTTGCTGGGAACAGGGGTCCACTGGCCTGGAGGAAGTCTCGGCCGGGCCTCCAGCCCAGGTCTCGACTCCGCTCAGGACTAACCATTTTTGATGTCAGACAGGAATTGTCGGCCTACTCCTGAGGGGGAGGGAGCTAGAAGGCCCCGGGGCCCCAGGCATGGCCTGTGTCTGTGTCCTGCACCCTTCCTGTAGCCTCTAATCAACAGAGTCCAACTAATGCTGTTGAGGAAAGAGACAGAAGGACAGGCACCAAATAAGCAGGGGACACAACCCTATCAGGAGAAATTTTGAAGACAAGATGACAGGAGGCAATCAAGAACTAAAATGAAATATAATTAAGCTGTGTGACCTTGGACAAGTCATTTATAAAACCATCCCCTGAGAATTCTACCAGCTCTGACTTTTTGTGTTCCTGAGGCCTTCCCAGGTCGGACACTCTATAGTTCCGAATTTCTTGACAGGTGCCATCTAGTACAACCTCCTCAATTTACAGATGAGGAGAAAAATGATTTGCCCAAGATCACAAGAAGAGTGTCCCAGATAGGGTTTGAATTTACGTCCAGTTCTCTTGCTACCGGCTCTACTTTTTGGGCAGCATCCCGGCCATTTGTGTAGAGACACTTTGACCATGGAGAGAAGGCCGTGGTGCTGTGATTTGCTACCGGCCGTGGGGAAAGTGGCTTGATATAAAAAGATCCCAGTGGGGGAAAACAGAGCCCAGGGGCTGAGGGGGGAGGCTCAAAGGCTCAGCATTGGGTCCTCTGGAAGCCATCACTTCTTTTCCTTCTGCATGTCCTGGACCCCTCCAATGAGCACCGCGTCTGGGAAGTCCACGGCCTCCCTTCTCTGTATTATGTGCTTACCTACTACAAAGCAAATACAGGGGACCACAAAAGAAACTTCAGGTCCTAAAGCACAGTGGTCAGCCCACCAACAAAATTTCCCGAGTCCAGGCTGAAAAGTGTTGGGCTCCGGGCTGGAATGGCCAGGGGCCAGGCAGTTGGTTAATGGCCGTCTTCTGGAGGTGACTTTCAGGAGGTAGTTGTACAGCTCAATCATTAACTATGCTAAAGCAGGTCCCAGGCTCTGTTGGAAAGGGGCCACTTCCCCTCCCAAGGGCAGGCAGACAACAACTGGTCGGCTGGTCCAGGAAGGGGGCAGCTTGGAGAGAATCTGGCTCTCCTCTCTGGGTCTCTGCATTTCTTTGTCTCTCGGCCCATCTGTCTCTGTCTCTGTGTTTCTCTGTCTGTCTCTCTCTCTCCCGGTACCCATGAGACGGTGGGCCTCGCTACCAGACTTTGTGGGGAAGTCTCTATCTCCCAGCTAGGAGGTTAACTAGTGCAGGGTTCATTCTTGGCCACTGACTTAAGCGATCTAAATCAGCGTGGGCCGGATCATCCGTTTCTCATGGCTCCCCACACCCCAGCAGAGGAAGAATCCTGGGGGTCTCTTCTCCAGGCTGAACATATCTTCCTAGGAGCTAAGGGGAAGGGCTCAAGGGCAACGGGTCCGGCAAGGGGTAGGCGGGAGACACGGGACACCTCGTCCAGAACCGCAAGGACGCCTCGCCCCGGCTCCCTTCTTGGTTCTCAAAGCGGGCTCCCGTGGAATAGTGAACATCAAAGGGGGTTCCCCTGGCTCCGCCTTTGGGCCGGTGTCCCCTCCGTGCACAGGGCCCACCGAATGGGACAAGCCGATGAGGGCAGTAGAGCCAAGCCCTCCCTCCCACCCTCCTAATCTGGGGAAGCCCGTGGGCCCCTGGGCACTTCCATACATAACGGAAAGACGTGCTAAATTTCAGTTCAAGACTAAAAGAGGACATCCCCCCCCCCATCCAAATTCATAGACTCCTTGAAACCTCTACCCAAGGCCCCCAGATTTAGAACTCCACTTAAAACCCAACTGTTTAGCCCTGATTGAGAAAGGAAAGGGCACTGTTTGGAGAGCCGGGAGCCCCGGGGACTCTGCACCAGCTGTGGGAGCTTGGACAAATGAGTGTCCCTCTCTGGACCTGAGTTTTCTCCTCTGGGAAATGCTTGGATTCCCACACGCGGGAGCCTTGCAGCTGCCAGTCCTATGCTTCTGGGAGGTGGACATCAACAGCTGCACCTCCCCACCGCCCCTCGCCCGCTACCCGCTTCTGCTGCTGCTGGATGCGGAGCCCCGGATCCATTTTTGATCAGTCTCTGCAGCCTGAACTTGTGGGCGGCATCAGTCTCACGGGAACAGGCGGGAATCCCGATCTTACTGTCCACCCAATGTCTCCTGGCCTCCAAAGGGAGGCACTCACCACTCAGCACCTGCATTTACCACCACTGGAAAAGAATACAAAGCTATGAGCTCGGAGCCCTAGCTTCCATCCCAGAACTTGCACTCCTCCAGCTTCCTGCTCTGCTAGCATCAGCGGGGAAGGCTCTTCTTCCCAGAGGTGGGGGACTATGGATGCAGAACATTATATAACATGTCAGCCCTTTCCCCTGTGTTAGGCTTTTTCCCCTCTTTTTTATTCTGTTATAAGGGATGATTCTCTAGGAGAAAGACGGGGGTGAAATGCATTGGATGACAAAACCACGTGACATAAAATTTCATTTTAAAAAGGGGGGATTACCCTAGATGATCCCTAAAGTCATAGGATGTAACACTGGAAGAGACCCTCAGAGATATGCCCTGCTTTTACCGAAGGGGAAATTGAGGTCCAGAGAAGAAAACTTACTTAGGAGCCCAGATTTCGAGCTGGAAAGAGCCTTAGAGGCCATCTAGCCTAACTTCCCCATGTGCAGAAGAAGGAAACAGGCCAGGGAGGCCAGATGACTCGCTTGAGGTCAGATAGCCAGCTATAGGGAGCAGAGTCGGGATTGGAACCCGGACCCTCGGTCCTCCTTCCAGGGCCGCTGTTCTGTGAGATCCTGTGGTTCTGTGTGAGAACCTGCCCGGCTAGGGAGGAAGTCTGCACACCCTGGTGGGAAGAGAGGGCCGCCAAGGGTTTGCTCCTGAGAGAGAGGAAGCCCCAAGCTGAGCCAGAATGATTAGAGGACATGCTAGGAAAAAGTTCATCCAGGATGCATCCTGTTTTGCTCGGAACTGGCCTCAGAGGCCGAGGGAGGGGGAAGGGAGAGCGGGGAGGGCCTGCTCAGACTATGACCTCCTGGGAGCTCGCTCAGTCAGTCAACGAGCTTTTGCTAAGCACTAGGCAGAGAAACACCACCTGATTTTCCAGGACAGGGGACACATGGAGAGGTCTGGAGCTCCCTTTACGAGCTGGAGAAAAAAAGACCTCAGAAATTCATAAAGAAATAGCATCAAAACAGTCCCAAAGGTCATGTGTCCAGCTAACATGCACATACTGGAGCAGAGGCTGGTCCCCAAAGGCATCCCACCAATGAGGGGAGTGGACCAGATAGCACAGTGGAAAGAGCACTGGGTTTAGAGTCAGGAAGATCTGAAGTCTCAAGACGCTTCCTAGTTGTGTGACCCTGGACAAGTCATTTCACCTGTTTGCCTCAGTTTCCCCAACTGTAAAATGAGACTAATAGCACCACCTACTTGAAGATCAAATGCAGTAATACTTGTAAAGCACTTGGCGCCTACTAGGTGCTACTTAAAGGCCTATTCCCTTTCCCCAGCTGCCCCCTCATCATTCAGTGTGCTCGTGACCCCAGCCAGGAACAGCTGAGAGAGTGGCCCTTTACTGGCTGTGTCCCCTTGGGCCAGGCGGCTTTCCTCCAGGTCTCAATTTCCTCTTCTGTAAGGTGGGGAGAACATTGACCCTCTGTTATCCAAGAGGCAATAGGGGCTCTTTGGGGCCGGCATTCTAGGGCTGGCCCCGTTGGGTTCCCCAAAGCCGCTTCCATCTCCTTCTGTCCTGGCCTTCCCCAGAGCCTCTGATCTCACCCACACAGAAAGCCTCCTTCATTCAATGCCCATCATGCAGTAGCAAGTACCATGGCAGGAAGAACAAAGGCTCTGCAGAAAAAGGACCTGGATTCATATTCTACTTTTGATAATTCTGCCTGTGTGACCTTGGGCAAGTCAACTGCAGTCCCTGGGCCCGATTCCTGCCCTGTAACATGGAGGGGCTGGACCACTTTTTATAGTGGGAATTCCTTTCATAGACTGGTTGGATACAAAGGCCTGTCCTGTCCTTTCCCATCCTGCAACCTCGGAGGTCTCTCTGAGCTCTACAGTTGACCTTTCCCCCCAAGGGCTCCCCTTCCTCCCAATTTCCCTGTTCCCACAGAGGGCACTGCTCAGTCACCCAGGCTCTCAGTCCCTTGCTCTCTCTGGCCTCCCTGAGGTGCCCGCCCGTTCTACCTTCCCTTGAACGGCTCTCGCCTCCTCTGTCGTGCCCCCACCCTGGGCAGGGCCTTCATCACCTCACCCCCGGCCCACGGCCACAGCTTACTAGCGGGCGTCTCCCCAATCCAGCCCATCCCCATGTGCTGCCAAACTGACCTTAAAATTCCCAGTCCGAAGCTGACCCCGTCATCCCCAATTCCCCAACAGCGACGGCGTACCCTTCCCTCCCGGCTCCGATAAGAAATCTGCCTTCTGTGGCCGGACACCTTCCTACATCTGCAGCCTTCTTCCGCCTTAGCCTTAGACTGGGGCCTGCTGCCCGCCAGGTGCCAGTCCTGGTGCCTGCGATGCTCTACCCCTTCCCCCTCCAGCTTCCCGGCCTTCCCCTGCTAAGATCCCACCTCTGGGAAGCTTTTTCCAGCCTCTCTTAATCCATTCTCCCCTGCTGCTCAGTTCCTACAGGCCGTCTGTAACTTGCGGGCGCAGAACTGTTTCTGTTTGCATGGTGTCTCTCCCACCGAGCCTGCGAGCTCCTCCAAAGCGGGGCTTTTCCCTTCCCTAGTGTCCCCAGAGTTTGGCACGATGCCTGGGCACACAGTAGGTATTTAATAAACCTTTGTTGACGGCCTTGCCAGGGTGAATGGCGAAAGCTATCTTTGTATATTGGAAAATAAAAATCTATTATCAAAAAAATAATAATGTGTGTAAATTTGTTGACCTGACCCTAGGTAAGTTTTCCCCTCTCTGGGCCTCAGTTTTCCCCGCCTGTGAGGGCCCTGCCAGCTCGAGATCTCGGAGTCTGTGTCCTCACAGGGGAAGACCTGCTCCGTGTCGGGCCCCCGCTTCATACACCGTGTGGCCTTGGGTCGCCTGTCTGCCACACTAGCTGGCTACATCGCTTCCCCTCCCTGAGCCTCAGTTTCCTCCTCTGTAGAAATCCCAGAGGCTGACTCAGAAGAGCTCCAAAGTCCCTTCTAGTGCAAATATTCTGGGAATCTAAGAGGCCTCGCTTCCAAGCCTCAGTTCGAAGCAGGCAGGGAGGCGGGGGGACTGGGTAACGCGGCCAAAAACAACCCCAAGAAACCTGCTCCTGAAAGACGGCCACTCTCGCTCTGCTCCAATCCCCTCCCGAGCCTGACCTGGCCTTCCTTCATTCCAGGACATGAAAGGAAGGTCTAGAAGGCAGGCGGGGCGGGGATGCAGACCGCGGGGGGCTCCCAGTCCCGGCCTGGAGAGAGCATATGGAACGGGACGCCCTTTCTGGGGAGCGCCCTGGCCTCCGGCTGCTGCCCGCGGAGACCCAGGCCCCCTCCCTCCCAGGCTGCCCCCCCCACCTCTCCCACGTGGCGGCCTGAGTGTCTCAGAAGCGACCTGCTTTCCTGCAGACCAAGAGTGGAGGAAATCGGCCAGCGAGAGTAAGGGGGCTCGCAGGCCCGAGCCGCACTGCCACCCAACCTCCGGGCCTGGTTCCCCCCCCCCCCCCCCCCCCCCGGGCTCCTACGTGACCTTGGCCAAGCCCCTCCAGAGCAAGGCCAGGGCCATTCGTCTGAGGAGCCTCGATTTAGAGGCAACTATCTAGTCCAAACCTTCCAGTTTACAAAAAAAGGAAACTGAGGCTAGAGAGGGAAAGGAATGACTTCAAGGACAACTCAGTGCTCAAGTACTTTGTTTCCCCTGGAGTCACTTTACCTTCTGAGCCTCAGTTTCCTCATCTGTAAAATGGGGGAGGGAGTCAGCTGCCACAGCATTCTCCTTTCCCCATCTGGCTCGGCCTTCCTCACTCAGCATGCCCTCCGTCTGGGCTTTTTGCATAGGTTATGTATGCCTCGTGTGCTCAGTACCCAGCCCTACCTCCTGGGGTCTCTCATTTCCTTCAGAGCTCAGCTCAAACCCCAGGCCTTTCCTGATTCCCCCCACACTCCCCCCAACAACCAGCCCCACGCCCCAAACTGTCTGGCATTGATATGCAGATAAACATTTCCCCCCCCCAGAAAAGAAGCGGCAAGCATACAGTAAGTGCTTAATAAACGCTGGTGGCTCCAGGGATGGCCGATCCCTCAAAGTTCCTTTCCCACACGGAGAGATTTAGAAAAGCTATGTTTGGAGGTTTCTGGCTCAGGGTGAATTTTGTGGTGGGGGACTGGAGGAGGAGGAGGAGATGATTTCACTTTATTCCCTTCTCCAGTGTGGCTGGGTAAGCAGGAGAGAACTGGGTTCGAATCTCACAAATCTGGGGAATTTGGCCCCCTCTCAGAGCCTCCATGGCCTAAAGGAAGGTGCTAAGGGCTCTTTATTCATTCCTGGAAGCCCAGGTGCCGTCCAAGTACCAGGGACTGAGGGTGCAAAGAGAAAACAAAACAAAACTGGGGACTGACTGGCCTTGGCGGGGAAAGGGGGCTTCCATGGGGGGGGGGGCTGAGACATATAAGATCTTTGTGGAGGTGAGAATGGGGTGGGGCTTTTTGGGGGAGGTGGCACTTGGGGCCCCTTGGAAGGAAGTTGATGGGAGAGCAGAGGTAAGGAGGAAGTGCTCTGGGGCAGCTTTTGCAAAGGCAAGGGGGCCGAAGATGAGATCCGAAGGGGGGGGGGGAATGAGATCTGAAGGGGGGGAGATGAGATCCGAAGGGGAGGAGATGAGATCTGAAGGGGGGGAATGAGATCTGAAGGGGGGGAGATGAGATCCGAAGGGGGGGGGAATGAAATCCGAAGGGGGGGAATGAAATCCGAAGGGGGGGAATGAGATCCGAAGGGGGGGGGATGAAATCCGAAGGGGGGGAATGAGATCCGAAGGGGGGGGAGATGAGATCTGAAGGGGGGGAATGAGATCCGAAGGGGGGGGAGATGAGATCTGAAGGGGGGGAATGAGATCCGAAGGGGGGGGAGATGAGATCTGAAGGGGGGGAATGAGATCCGAAGGGGGGGAATGAGATCTGAGGGGGGAGGGATGAGATCTGAAGGGGGGAAATGAGATCTGAAGGCCAGGGAACAGGGAGGAGGCCGGTTTGGGTGGAATGCAGAATTCCCCCGAAGAAAACTGTCCACTGAGCCGGGAAAGCCGGGGCCACGCTATGAGGGGCTTTTTTTTTTTTTGAAGCCAAACAGAGGTGTGTTTGATTTTAGAGGCGAGAGGGAGCCACGGGAGCTTCCTGAGCAGAGGAGTGACAGGGTTGGATCTATGCTTTCAATTTCCGTTATTATGATTATTCATACGAAGAAATTCCCAGATGCTTCTCAGAAGGGGAGAGGAAGAAAACATTTCTGTCCTGCTGGAGCCACACACTGAGTCCTGAAGCAGATACCTTTAAAGCAGGGGGCTTGGGGGAGGGGCGGGCAGGGAGGGGTGGGGGTGGGTAAAGAACGGAGCCGGACTCCAGCGGAGATCCCTCCTCCCCACCTAACTCGCCCGTGCCGGGAAAAGGGGGTGGGGAGCGGGGATGTCACTCGGAGACCTGGCGGAGGCCCAGAGCGCTCACTCCATGCTGGGCGAGCAGACTAACCTCACTCCCACCTCCGCCCAGCTCCGGTGTCTTCCCCCTGCGTCCCAGCCCCGAGCTCCGGGGCGGTGGAAGCCTGCGGCTGGAAGAAACGCACCGCCGCTTCTGGGTCGTTTCTGCGGGCGCTCCCTCCAGGAAGCCCTCCCCACGGGGGATCTGAGCAGCCCTTCAGGTGACAGAGGAGGAAACTGAGGCCCCGGGAGGGTAATGCCCAGTCCAAGGTCACGCGGCTCGGGAGGCAGCCGGGCTCCCCGGACGGACCGCGTTCCCGAGCCCCGGAGCGCTCGCTTCCAGGCTCTCGCGGAAGGCGCTCGCGAGGGCGGCGGGCGCGCGGCAAACGCGCGGCGGCTGGAAGGCGCCCGTGGCCCCCGAGCTGCGCCGGCTTACCTGGAGGCAGCGTCGGGGTTCCGCCGGGGCTGGGGCCGGGGAGCGCACGCTGCTGCGGCTCGGCTAGCGGAGGCGTCGGAGGAGGCCCCGGGGGAGCCCCGCGGGGGTGGGGGCCGGCCGAGCCACGGCCAAGGCCACCTCAGGGCTCGCGTCCGTCGGCCGCCGCGCTCACAGAGCCCCCGACTCCGCGCGCAGCCCGGGGGCTCGGCTCGGGGGAAGGGGGGGGGCCGGCGAGGAGAGCCTCGCGGGCCCCGCCCACCCCCGGACGCACTGGCCAATGAGAGCTGAGCTCGGCCGCGCTCCGCCTCCCTGGAAGGGGTTTCAAAGCGAGAGGGGCGGGGCTGCTGCCTCCGGCCTCCACCAATCGCCGGGCGGCTGGGGATCCCTCGTGTCACAAGGCGAGGAAGCGAAGGGAGGGGAGGGAACCGGAGAGGACGGCCCGAGGGGGACTTGCCCGGGAGGCCGCCACGCCCCGGACCCCCGAGGCCTCCGCGGGGCCGGCCGGACCGAGGCGGGCCGAGGGGACGCGACCCTGGGGCAGCGAGCCACGCTCCCACCTTCTGGGGCGAGGCGCGTCCCGGGAGCAGCCTGGCCGTAGGAGCCTGGGCCAGTCACGGCTGCCGCCCTCTGCTCCTGCGTCCGGGCACGCGCCGCTCGGGGCCGGCCGTTCCCCTCTCGGGACTTCTCCGGGCCAGTGAAAGCACAAATCGGACACCCCCGGCCTGCTCTCCCTCCAAAACCACGTTTAAAAAAAAGCGCTCCAACACAGACAAAACGCAACGTCTCTCCCTCCAAGCAGCTTGTATTCCACTGAAAGACGCTGTTAATCGATCATTGAGCCTTCGGGAAGCCCCTCCCACGGACCGGACCGCAGGACCGCGAGGGCTGGCGCGGGGGGCGGGAGGGGGGGGGGAGAACGCGGGCTCGGCAGCGAGGGCAGCTCCGCGCAGCCGAAATAAACACTAAATAAACAATAAAATTTTTTGAAGAGATGAGGCACTAGCGCCATTAATTAGCAATAATTAAGGAGAGGGGCCAGAACGGTGATCTCTCTGGTACTCCGACGGCTGCACCAGAGGAAACTCGTTCTCGCAACAAGTCGGATGCCTCCTCCTGCACTGATGGGCTAGGAGAGCGCGGGGCACTGAAAGGTTAGGGGGCCGGCTAAGGCTGCTGGGACTTGAACTAATCAATGCCTCTCTGGCTCAGGGGCCAGCTAGCTCTCTATCCTTTCCTTCACTAAATAAAATGATCTCAACACACCCTTTGATTGCTTTAAAACCCGGATGAGCGTGCCCAAGGGAACCAGCCACTGGCAGGGAGAGAGGAGGGCCCCTGAGCCTCTAAGTGAGAGCGCTCATTGGGGGGCTCCTCAAGGATCACCAGCGGGAAGCTTTGCTGCCCACAACCCGCCCCGAGCTCGGAGGGCTCCGCTGGCCTAACCCTTGGGGCCCACATTAGGGTTGGCAGCCAGTTTAGGAGACCACAAGGAACGGGGAGGCGGCCAGCTGAAATTGGCCCATTCTTGGGGCGGGGGTCTGGAAGTTTGAGGAAGAGCCTCCACCTGCTGGGCCAGGGAGGGCCAATCCCATGTGGAAGGCCCAGCCTGGAGGAGAATGAATAAATGAAGAAGTAGTGCTTCCCATGAGAAGCCAGACAGTGCTAAGTCTCCCCAATCGGGCTCCCCCCTCGTCCTCCTGGAGCCCACCAGCTCACGCTCAGGAAATCAGGAGGCGCCTTCCAGGTCACAGAAATACAGCTCTCTCATTTAACAGATGAGGAAACTAAGGCAGAGACCAGCTGGAGATTCTCCCAGAGCATCAGGGGCAGAATTAGAACCTCCCCCAGCATCCAGTCTCTATCGGGATAACAAACGCCATCTATCTGGTCCGCCCCAAGCTCAACTTCCCAGTCATCTTAGATTCTTCTCTTCCCCTTCCTCTGCCCCTCCCCCCATCCAGTCCACGGCCAAAGCCGGTTCCGGAGGAGGTATAATGGAGCATTCACTGGCCTCCAAGTCAAAAAAACTGGATTCAAACCCCGCCCCGCCTCCAACTTGAGCTGACTGAGTGACCTGGAGCAAGTCTCTTTCCCTTCCTGGGCCTCAGTTGCCTTTTCTGTAAGGGTGCAGATTAGATTATCTCTGAGGTACCTTCTAGCTCTAGATCTCTGCTCCTAGATCTCAGCTCCCGCCTTCTCGGCCCGTGCCATCCCCATTACCAGCAGCCTCTGCGAGCCATCCTCCCCGGGCCAGATAATAATCTTCCCCATCCGCAGATGGGATGATATCACTGCCCTGCAATTGGGTACCCCAGGCAAGGTTTGGAAATTGTAGGCCTTGTGGGTTAGTGCTCACCAGCCTTCGCTGAAACATATGCAATTTTAACATCCCAAAATAAATATCTGCAGGCCGTGGAAAGTGGAATTTTCGGGTATTAAAAAATGTGTACATTTATTTTTTGTAAAAGGCGTATGAAAAGGCACCCGTACTTACATAGATGCCACGGACATACACGCCACTCCCCGGGGCGGCTGTCCACTCACACCTAGCCCCAGACCTGCCCATGCTTCCTTATGAATGTGTCCCCCCCCCCATGTCAAAAACCAGCAGGGTTTCTCTGTTGCCTAGAGGATAAGGTCCAAGCTTCTTTTCCTGGCACTCGTGGCCTCTCCAATCTGGCTCAACTGAGCTCACACTACTCCCCTCCAAAGAACTTCATGCTTCAGCCTAACTTCCCCATCCCCCCCAACCCATCCCTCAACTGCCCGCCCGCCCCAGCCTCCGACTGGGTCATCCCCAGCGCCGGGATCCTCTCTCTTCTCCCCCTTCCATGAAATTCTCCAAGAAGTCTGGGAGTGAGCTCCCCATTCGGGGAATTTCCACAGCCCCCGTGTTCTAGGAACTGGCACATTGTACCTCGGTTCTTGATTGATCCTTTCTAGCAGGATCTAAGTTTGATGAGACCTGCATACAGTAGGCACTCAATAAATGTGGGGGGGAAGGTGGTATTAATAATAATTGACATTTTAGAGACTAAGGCTTGGAAATGACTTATATCTATCTGTTAGCTCATTTAATCCTAACATTTACATTCTGATGAAATAAAAAAATTGCCATTAACATCATTATTTTTGTTATTATCATGACTGCCCCCATTTCACAAGGGAGGAAAGTGCGATTCCCCAGCTGTAACTGTGGCAGGATCCAAATCTCCCATGTGACCTCCAGCCCCTGCCCCTTTGCCAGGTCCAAACCGGGGCCAGAGACCTGCCTCTTGCTCTCCCTCGTCCACTCTCCCATCCAGGGAAAGACAATCCAGGGAGCTTCGTCCTGGTTGATGATTACAGGCTGAGGAAATCAGCCCTGTCTCAAAAACCATCTGGTGCCCAGACACAGGTCCCTGCCCCTCACCACCGGGCGGCCTGGCCCGGCCAGGTCTGCAAGATCCTACTGGACAGGGACTCACCCCGCCCCCCTCCCAGCCTTCCACCTTTTACTCTGGGAATGATAATCTGATCAACTCTGAGAGAGGCCTGGGGCCCAGCTGCCTTAGTTCCTGGGAAGGGTGTGATTATGTACAGTCCTCTGGCTAGCACACTCCTCCTCCTCCTCCTCTTCCTCTTTCTCTTCCTTCTCCTATAATCCCTGGGATTCAGATTCCCAAGCAACCTAAACAAACTCAATTCCCCACTCCCTCATTCCCATCTATGTCGCTCTGACCCTTGTCATGGCTTCCTCCTGCACTTCCCCTTACTTCTGGTGTACCCCTGGAACTCCACGCCACTGCTGAAATGCCCTTTGAGAATTTAGACTCCCATTTCATGAATAACAACAACATTGGCTACCCTTTAAAGAGCACCTACTATGTGTCTAATGGGCTAAATTTCATCCTCATCCATTTAGATAGCACCTACCATGTGCCAAGCACTGGGCTAATCATTATCCTCATCCATTTAGATAGCACCTACCATGTGCCAAACACCAAGCTAATCATCATCATCATCATCATTCATTTATATAACACCTACTATGTGTCGAGCACTGGGCTCAGCCGGAGCAGCAGCAACAGCAGCAGCTAACACTTACTATGTACCAAACACTATGTTAAGCTCTTTAAAATTATCTCATTTGATCCTCACCACAACCCTGGGAAGTACGTGCTATTATTATCCCCTTTTTATAGCTGAGGAACCTGAGGCAAACAGAGGTAGAAGTGACTGTGGCTAGTTTTGAACTCAGGCCGGGCATTCTGTCGGCTGTGTTCCCTTTTGATGTCTTCCTCCCAGAAGACACTGCATCCACTCTCTTCTCTCCTGCCCCCTAACAGGATGTACCAGGAGGAGTTTCCATGATTTTTGCCTCCCACCCTCACATCTCTCTTCCTCTCCCACTATCACTCAGCAATTTCCCCCTTCTTAAAATTCATCCCATCCCTCTTCACCCCCCCATCTCCCCAAGGGGCTATTCACTTCCAGCCCCCAAGTCACTGATCATTTTTTCTCAAGGAGTTCGGTACCAGTCTCCCAATCCTCCTTTCCCTCACTACACCCTAAGTCCTTAAAGATTGCATTCGATGACCCCCCAAAACCTTGGTCTTCAGGTCCACTGACCTCCTCAGCAGCCATGACATTCACACTCCAGCCCTGCCACAGAGAGCCTGCTCTATGATGCAAAGCTCTGAAATCCTTCTCACCACGACCTCCAATCTTTCCATCTTCCTCTCTGCCTTATTGCTTTCTATGAGGCAACTGAGTAGTATAGTAGGGTGATTGGCAGAGATCTGAATTCAAATCCGACCTTGGAAATTACTAGCTGTGTGACCCTCAGTATACCTCAGTTTCCTCAACAGTAAAAGGAAGAGCACATGGAATAATATCTTTAAAGTGCTTGGTAAATATGCTGGCACATAGTAGGTACTTAAGAAATGGGTTTTCCCCTTCCTTTTCCCCCTTCTCTCCTAAACCAATTGTTTCCCTGGTTCGATCCTTGCACCTTTCCCTACACTTGCCTCCTTTGACCGGTTCAAATCACTTGTCTCCCGCTTCTATTACCTCTTATTCTTTTCCAAACTCCAGCCCTGGATGACCCTCCCCATCTGACTCATCCATCCCTCCTCCTGAGCTGCCAAACTCCACTGGAAGAAATTCCCCCGATTCTTGACTTGTGTTCACTGCAAATTTGCCCTATATGATACCAATGGAGCCATCGCTGGGGCAGCATTATCCTTTTCCACTTCCCTCCCAAGTAGGATTTGAAAACAGGTCTATCAAAGTCCAGTTTCTGAACTAAGTTCTGCTATCGATACTTTTTACCAAGGTCATTGGTGATCTCTTTATTGGGAAATGCAATGGCCTTTCTTCAGCCCTTCCCCTCCCTGAGATCTCTGCAGCTTTTATCAAAAGGATGAAGGTTTTCTGGGACACTCCTCACTGCCAGTTCTCCTCCTCCCTTCTCTATCGGAATGATCAGTCTCTTTCACTTTGGCTGCACTGTTACAGCCTGTCAATTTTATCTTTGCAGTGACAGGCCCAGAACTAAAAGTCACGTCTCCTGAATCCATTTTTTGATATCCTCGTGAGCCTGATTATTAGCAGGCCAATTTGTAACAAGTTGTTGAAGAACGGTGCCCAGTGAATGACTTGGACAACTATAGCTGTGAGCCACAGAATATCAGATAGCCTCTGAGAAACTGAAATTGAGGAGCACCTAAAAGTCAGAGGAGAGGAGAATGGTGGACAAGAGCAGGCTCTGATATAGTCCAAACAAAGCATCAGGAAAGATGGATGCTGTAAACTGAGGTGTTACACTCAGGAAGCTACAAGCCACCAGCTAACCTCCCAAATGCTAGAACCAGATTAAAACATAAGTGGGATGTACATAGAAACAACAAAATCGTACAATGATCAACTATGAAGGACTCAATTCTTCTCAGAGGTTCAGTGATCCCAGGCAATCCCAATAAACTTTGGCTAGGAAATGCCATCTGCATCCAGAAAGGGAACTAGGAAGATTCAATGTAAATCAACACATGCTAGGTTTACTTGTTCTTTGTTTTTTTTTTTTTTTTTTTTTCTCTCTCAAGGTTTTTCCTTTTTGTTCTGGTTTTTCTCTCTCAATATGATTCATAAAGAAATGTGTATTTTAAAAGTTAATAGACAAGTATAACCAAAAAATAAAACAATTAAAAAACATAAGAGGGAAAATAGATGCAAATCCAAGAAAACAAAGATAATGCTCAAAAAAAAAATTTATCTTTGCAACATTTCCAGAGTGTGCCCCCTTCTCTCCTCTGGCACTACCGGATCCCTGGTGCACATTCTCATCACCTATTACAGTAACTGCTGGTGGGCCTGCCTGCCCCAAGGCTCTCCTTACTACAGTCTATTCCTCCACTCAGTGGTCAGACTGACCTTCCTAAAGTATGGGTCTGGCCATGTCATTCTCCTATTCAGTCAAATCCAGTGGCTCTCCATCACCTCCAGGATCGAATTCGAACTCTCCCTTTCCAGTGTTTGAGACTTCCATCCCCAAGGATGGAAACTAGTGAGACTGACCTCTTTGCAGTTCTTCACACCAGACACCTCCTAAATCTGAGCATTTTCACTTGCTGTCCCTCCCACTTAAGACTTTCTCCCTCTTCTCCTCCTAGTTCCAGTTAACTCTCACTTTCCTCACCAATCCCCTTCAATGCTATCTGCCTTCCTTCGGTTGATTATTTTCAGGTCGGACAGTATGTATATGAGTTATACAGAGTTGTTAGCTCGTTAGTTCCCCTGTTAGACCGGGAGCTCCTTGAGGGCAGGAGCTTTGTCTTTCCAGAGTTTAGCACAGTGCCTGGCACCTAACACACAAACTTTCACTAAGTTTTCCCTCCTAACTGTTAAGTGTCTGCTTAGGCTCTGTCCCTGGCCCTCTTTCCTTATCTCGTCTATACAAGGAGATCACTTGGTGATCTCATCAGCTTCCAAGGAATCAACTCCTATCTCTAAGCTGATGATTTCCAGATCTCCCTCTCAAGCTCACGTTTCAAATCACCCGCTTCTGGATGGCCATTTCTGTCGGATGTAACTTCTCCAAGTCACTACATCTAAAAAGAGAACTTAGTGATTGCTCCCCCTAGAGTGACCCCTTCCTTCTGTACTCCCCATGTCTGTCCAGGACACCAGTCATCCAGGTTCACAACCTCAGTATCACCTTTGACCCTTTCCTTTCCCCCCCTTCGATCGGATCAGTTGCCAAGTGCAGATTTCCCCTGCCGGCATCTCTCCTACTGGCTCCTCTCTTTTCCCGGGGTCACCAAGGAGAACAGCAACAGCCTCTAGAATGGGCCCTTCCCTCCCACCACGTCGGCGCCCCTCCCCCACCGAAGCAGCCTCAGTGACTCGGGCTGGCCTCTGGGACTGAGTTTGGGATGGAAGCCCTCCCTCTCTGGCTCCGAGCTACCTCTCCAGCCGTATTTTACATTACTCCCTCTTGCAGTGTCTACATTCCGGCCAAACTGGCTCGCTCCCTGCTCCCCGGGCGTGATATTCCATCTTCTGCTGCCGGGGCTGGCACAGGCCGTCCCCCCAGGCCTGGAATGCGCTCCCTCCTCACCTCCACCTCGAAGAACCCCCAGCCTCTTCCAAGGCTCGGCTCAGGCCGGCTCCTCCTAGAAGGGCCCTGCCCACTCACTTTCCTCCCTCTGGGAAATTACTTTCTATTTACTTTGTTTCTATTTGACTGGCTGCTCTTTCCCTCTCGGCAACACAGAAGCTCCTCGAGGGCAGGAACTTTCGTTTTTCTCTGAGCATCCCCAGCATCTAGCACCCGGTGCTAGGGCACACTTCAGGAGGAGGCCTTTGCTCGCTGTTTTCTGGGGTTAGATTCAGAAGACTCGGATTCTTGAATCTCAGCTCGGATTATTCACTGGGGCTGTGTTGCTTTGGACAAATCACCTAACCCCTCTGAGCTTTTGTTTGCTCCCCTGCTGAAGGAGGAGACTGGACTTATCTCAAAATTACCTTCCAGTTCTTAATCCTATTATCCTAGAAATATAAATATATAAAATTGAAATACGATTATATCATAAAATCCAATTTCTCAAGAAAGTCACTTGCATTTTCCCTTCCTTCCAACCTCAAAAATCTTCTATGGATCCCTATGGCCTTTTGAGGAAAGTTCAAACGATTTTCCTGGCATTTAATGCTTCTTCACCATCTGGTACCACCATACCTTTCCAACTCTGGCTCACACAACGCCCCTCAACATATTCTAGGCTTCAGTAAAAACTATGTTTCTCTCCAATTCAAGGCAATTCTAATAGACTTGAGATGGAAACTGCCATCTGCACCAGGGAGAGAATTATTGAGACAGAATGTGCATCAAAGCATTTTGTTGTTGTTGTTGTTTGGGTGGGGGTTTTCCCTTTCTTGGTTTCTTTTTCCCCTTTTGATCTGATTTTTCTTGCGTTTAACCTATATTGGATCGCTTGCTGTCTTGGGGGGGAGAGGAAAAAATTGGAGCACAAGGTTTTGCAGAGATGAATGTGGAAAACTATCTTTGCGTGTATTTGGAAAAATAAGATTTTCACCTTTTGTTGTGGTGGTGGTTTGGGGAGGGGGTTTTCCCTTTCTTGTGTTTTTATTTCCCCTTTTGATCTGATTTTTCTTGCACAGCATGACAAATATGGAAATATGTTTTTAAGAATTGCACATGTTTTACCTATATTGGACTGCTTGCTATCTTGGGGAGGGAGGGAGGGAGAAAAATTTGGAACACAAAGTTTTGCAGAGGAAAATGTTGAAAATTATCTTTGCATGGATTTGGAAAAATAAGATACCATTAAACAACAACTATGTTCCTCTCCCTGAACACGCTTATCCCTCCCACATCCATGCCTTGCTCAGGCTGTTCCCTAAGCCTAAGATATGGTCCCTCCTCTTGTTGATGTCCTCCCCATCCTTTAATATCTGATTATAATGTCCTCTCCTCCAGGAAACCAACCCTGATTCACGCCCCTAATTGGTCAGAACCTTTCCCTTCTGATCCCACACAGCAGATTGTCTATAACTCTTATCATCTCATTGCTTAGGATAGCTATCTGGCAGATCACAGGGGCCTAGGTACAGAGCTGGAAGGGACTCCTGAGACCATCAACTTTTCAGAAAAGGAAACTGAGGCCCAGGGAAGTGAAGGAATATTTCTAAGGTCAGAGAAATGGCAAGTGTCTGAGGAGGAATTGGAACTCAAGCCTTCTAACTGCAGAGCCAGGATTGGAATCACTCTACCAAGGGTTCTAAGCCACTTGGGGAGCCTGGACTCTTCCCTTCGGCAGTGTCTAGTGAGACTCATGGACCCGCTTCTCAAAATCACGGTTTTAAATGGAAGGAAACACTAAATATTACTTAGAGGTGAGTGAAAAACAACAATACCATTTTTTCCCCATCAAGGAGCCCCTGAAATCCATCCCCGGACCCAGGATAAGGAGCCGTGTACTAGATCCTCTGTATCTGCATTTTATCACCCTTCTAGAACATAAGCACCATGAGGACAAGGACAGCGTCTTATCATTGTACCTAGAACAGAGCTGCATACACAGTGGTAAAAAACCAGATTTGTATCCAGAGCCAATGACCCTCCCAGGTATCTCCATCTCCCGTCTGGCCCTCTGTCCCCTAGCCAGAAATATAATAGAATGTATTCCCCTCCTCCCCTCCCGCCCTCACTCCCTACCTTGAGAAATAGCAGCAACAACTGCGGGGCTATCCTTCCCCACCCCCATGCTCCCTTCCCCAGTGCCAGGACCGGAGTTGGCATCCACAAGGACTCTGCGTAAGCTGACACCCTACAGCCGAGACAGCGAGGACCCCTCTGGGGGCTGGCCAGGGATGAGGCGGGAAAAAAGAACAGCTGGAAAAGCTGATTCATTCTCCCCTTTTTTCTGCCCAGGGCCCCCCTTGCCTTCAACCCTTCCTGCCCTTAGTCCCTGGATTCCCTTCCACTTCCCCTGAGACGTGCATAGACAAAGACTCTGGAAAGAACGCTGGATTTGGAGCTGGGGGTCGTGTTTTGCACTCCTGCCACTATTACTTATTAGCTATGCGTGCCTTTGGTCTAGTCACTTCCTCCTGAGAAGCAGCATGGCACGATATATAGGGCTTCCGGCTAGGAGTGGGAAAGACCTGGCTTCAAATCCCGCTTCAGACACTCAGTAGTGTGCCTCAGTTGACTCGGCTGTAAAATCAAGGGACTCCACTCAAGGGTCTCTAAAGTTTCTTCCAGCTCAAAATCAATGATCTCACGAGCCTTCTCGGGGCCTCAGGCTCCCCATCTGTACTCTGAGGGAGACCTGATGAAATGATTTCTTTCTCCCAACCCTTTCTTTATTGCAGGATCAGAGCAGTGGGGTGGTTGGGACGGCCATCCTTGCATCCGGAAGTACCAGGAAAAGCAACGGATTTGAAGCCAGAATGCCCGGATCCCTGTGCTGTGCTGGGGGATCTTGGGCAAACCTCTCTTAGCCCGTTTTCTCATTTGTTGCCAGGGCTAACCCGCCGACGTCTCAAGAGCGTCTGGCGGCTGTTATTCGAGGGTTTCGGCCGTGTCCCACTCTCAGTGACCCCATTTTGAGTTTTCTTGGCAGAGATTCTAAAGTGACTTTCTTCTTCAGCCCATTGGACAGATGAGAAAATGGAGGTAAACAGGGTTAGGTGATTTGCCTGGGTCAGTGTCAGAGGCGGGAAAGTCCTCTTGGACTCCAGACTCAGCATTCTATCCACTACAGCGCCACCTAGCCGTCCCCGGGTTGTGGTGAGTATGAAATGTAATGTTCCACAATTAAATGGGAATCATTACTGTTAGGCTGTTGATTGGCCAAGGAAGAAGGCCTTGGAGGTTCTGAGTGGAGCTCAAGGTTCCTCACTGGGACCTGGGCTTGAACCCCAGCTCAGTTACTGACCAGATTGCAATGCCCCACCCCCCTCAGGGAATTCAGCAGGCTGGGCTAGGGAGCTACTGGGCTTCCATTTAAGTTTAATATTATGGGATGCTGGTGTAAGCGTGAAGAGTGCACGGGGATAACGGCGAGGGGAGGGGGCGTTCTCTATATGGTCAAGTCCCGGTTAGCTCCTTTTAAATACTCAGAGGCAGTGGGAACGGTGAAAAGACTCGGGGGGGGGGGGGGGGGGCCTGAGTTCAAATTTTGCCTCTGACACTTAGCATTTATGTGATCCTGAGCAAGTCCCTTCCCCTCCCTAGGCTTGTTTCCACCTTCATTAAAGGGACTAGATGGTCTTCAAGTTCTCTTTCTTCTCTAGACTTAGGATCTTATGTGTAACTTTGGACAAATCCCTTCCCCTCTCTTGACCTCAGTTTCCCCCTCTGTCAAATGAGGGGGATGGACTAGATGGCCCCTGAGGTCCCTTCCGGCATCAGAGAACTCAACAAGAGAGCACGGTCTGAGTCTTGTCTCCGCCATTTACTCAATATGTGCTGGTGGGCAACCTTGTTGAACCTCACTTTCCTTACCTGTAAAATGGGTATATGATGGCTGCAGTGCCCCTGTCATGGCCATTGATCTCTGCAAAAGGCAGAAGGGAGACCATGTGAGGATTATTAAGCTCAGAGAGTCTGACATCTATAAGAGCTCTGCAGCCATCGAGCCCAACTTCCTCATTGTCCTGAGAGGGAAACTGAGGCCCAGAGAGGGATTTATTTAAGGTTATGGAGATAACAGATCTTTGAAGTCAAATCCAGTGCTCTCTTCACTGCCGAGGAAGATGTTTAATCAATTCCACACGATGCTATCGCCGTGCATGTGCAAGCTCATGAGAACACTCCAATGTGTGTTCATGCATGTAAAATGGGAAAGATCCCATTTGATAGTGGGTAATGATAGCACCCCCCACCTAACAGGAGTAAAGATCAAGAGACACGATATTCAGGAAGCCCTTCGGAGCTCACAGAGCCTGACCTAAATGTTCACGAAGGAGGAGCTGGGACTGTTTGTTCTGCCCTCTGCAACTTTGATGGTCTATGTTTCGAGTCCAGCTCTCCCACTCTACGTTCTGAAGTCCATCCAGCTGCTGTTCTATGGCTTGGGGTCACTTGTGGCTCCGATATTCCGTGCTTCAAGACCCCCCCCCCCCAGCTCTCTGCATAGTGCCTGAGAAATAGTAGGTGCTTAATAAATGCTTGTGGACTGACTGGGCAAATGACAGTTTGATTGACTTTCCCATTTTATGTTCTAAGAATCTGAAGAAAAGGGATGGAAGGTAGCACCTTGCCAGCTCAAGAAGGAGAAGGAACTGGGGGCTGAGTGAGAAAGGAGCTGGACGAGAAGCTGGAACCCTCTGTCTCGCCCTTGAAAGCCTCGGAACCTGCCCAGAATCTCTCCTTCCTGAGAGCCCTGGCCGTCAGGGGGCTGTGGCCCAGAGGTCACGGGTCCTTCTGTGCCATTAGGTCACAGACGGATGGGAAGACATGTGGCTCACAAGAGCCATTCAGGGGAGCACTCAGTGCTCTCCCACTGACTGACTGGCTGAGGGACAGCACTCCCAGACAGGATGGAGAGTGGGGGCCACAGCAAGAGCAGACAGAAAGGACTGTTTCCAGGAGGAAGAGGGAGCCTTAGAGTAGAGAATGCTGGGATCCAGAACAGAGATCTCAGAAGAGAGGACGGCAGAGCCGTGAAAAGGAAGGGTCTCAGAGCTGGGAGGGAACCTTAGAACACAACGTCGGAGCTGGGAAGGCCCTGGGAATACCAAATCTAAGACCACCAGAGCTCAGAGACCTTTGATAGTTTCCATCCCCTCCCTTTTTTCCCTCACAGAGGGGGCCTCTGACTAAGGTCACAGAAACATCGATGGCAAAATAGGGCCTGGAACCTCGGCCTGGGGACCCAACTCACAAATGGCTGGAATACAAACTGCATCGCGATAAATACATAAAAAGAGTCGCCAGGTCCAATGGGAGTTCATTTCCAGGGGGGAAGGCCCAGAATTTTGAGCTGGGCCTTGAAAAATGAGGAGGGTGGAGATCACTTCAGGTAGAGGAAACCGGATGAGCAAAAGCCAAAAAGGTGGGGAAGGGGAGATGAGTGGCAAGGAAGGGGAGGCAAACAGTCCAGTGCCGTGAGAAGCTCGGCATTTCAAGGGGGAAGAGATAAGGATGCAAAGGAAAATTGGGGCCGGAAGATGGACGGGCCTTGAATGCCAAGCTAAGGAATTTTAATTTTATCCAGCAGGAGGACGGTTTTAAGGCTTTACCCACACAATAGAGAGACTTCAGGCAGGTTAATCCAGGTAACCCGTCCGAGGGGGAGAGGGGAGGGGAGAGTCTGCCAGTGGTGAATGGAGGCTATTAGGAGACTATTACAATCCCCCAAGGGGAAGGTGAGGAGCTCGGGTCGTGGCCGGAACAGAGAGGAGGGGCTAGAATTCAGGACACCTGGGAACAGGCTGGGGGGGAGGGGGAAGGGGATGGGGAAAGGGAAAGGGGGGAGGGGAAGGAGGAGGGGGAAAGAGCCAAAGGTGACTCCCCGGATTCCAATCTCCCAGACTAGGAAGACGGTGGGGCCATTAACATAGATAGTGAAGGCAGGAGGCGGGGCAGCCTTGGGGCAAAGATACCTAATTAGAGATCAATTTCCAACAATAATAATAACGGCTTGGAGGTCGGACCCGCGCTTTAGGACGCAGCCGAGAGGAGCGGGGGCGGAGAGCCGGCCCCGAGTTCGAGTCCCGCCTCGGCCGCCACTAGGCAAACCCTCAATTTAACTTCCCGCCGCCTCGGGCGCCTACCTAAAAAACAACAAAACCCAGAAACCCAAAACAAAAAGAGCCCGAGATAAGCATCGGAAGGAGGACTTTCCTCCGCCGAGGCCTTTTCACCTAAGAAATCACCAATCCAGCCGCCCCCCAAAAAAGCCAGGAATGCGTATTATTCCAATTGATCCTCGCCCCAGGATGCCCCACGGTGGAGCGCAGAACGGGAAACTACGTGACCTTGGGCAGGTCCCTGGCTCGGTACCCGTTTCCTCACCTAGAAAACGAAATGGGAAAAGAGCTGTTCCCTCCCGGGTCCGGCCCTTCGATCTATGGGGGACTGGGGCAAGACACTCTCTATCCAAGCCCCGGTTTTCTCCTCTGCAAAATGGGCACAGCTGGAACTAGAGCCTTGGAAATCCCGCCCAGCTCCCCAGCTCTGGGTCTCCCTACGGCAGCAACGCCGGCTGTCCCTGGCAAGACTGGCATTTCCGTGGCTTGGGGGTGCCTTGGCAGCCGGGCCCGGGGCACCGTGGAAAGGGGGGGAAGCTGTCGAGCACCTTTGGGGGGGCGGGTGTTCCGTCTTCCCACAAAATGCGCCTGGACCTCAAGCCTCCGGGCTCGGCCTTTACAGGGAGGCCGCGGAGGCCCAGGAGGTCGGGAGAGGATGTAACTTTGCTCTTAACACCCAGTGGCCGGGGGCCTAACCCTGTCCTGCCGGGCCTTGGCCATTTCTAAATCAGGCCAGGCCGGGCACAGTCGGTGACAGGCGAGGGGGAGGGGAAGGGCCATCCCTCCGCCGCGGGCTGGGCCAAACGGCAGGAGCGGGGGCCCGGGAGAGGCAGGAAGGCCCGGGGCAGCCTGGCCCGCGCCGAGCACCGTCCGCCTCGGAAGTCTGGCCTCGGACTTCCTTTCCAGAAGATTCTGGGGGGACCCGAGTGAGGTCCCCATGGACATCCGGCCCACGGGAGCCTCGGGAAACACACGAGAAGCTCGAGCCCCAGGGGCTTTGATGGCGGGCCACCGAGTCCAACCCCCTCGTTTTCCAATGTAGGAAACTGAGGCGCGGAGAAGGCAAAGGGCTCGTTCGGGGCTGCGCGGCCCCGGGGTAAAAGCGGACCTCGGGGCGCTCGCGAAACGGACCGGCCCCGCACGCTCCCTTCGGGAGGACCAGAGCGACGAGTTTCCGAGACAGTTGGAGCGCATCAATCAATCCCAGTCCGTAAACATTTACTCGCTAGCCGGCAGATAGGGGCGGGGGGGGGGGGGGGCGGGGGAGGATCAGACCTAATCCTACCCTCAAGGAGCTTCCCGTCGGTCCGCGGGGAAAGCCGAAATCCACACGGAAAAAGATAAGCTGGGCTGTTTGGAAGTGCCAAAGGAATGGTATAGACATTAAGCGCTTTAGGAGTTGAGAGGCAATAACCCTCCCGGGACGTAGAATGAGCATGCCCAGATGCCTCTAGATTTCCTCTTCCCCCCACCCCACCCCCAATTTCCCCTCCCCCTAGGCTCCTCTGTCTGGGAGTCACAGGGCAAGAATCCCAACCCTATTTCCTATTTCCTCTATCTGAGGGGCTGGGATAGGGGGCGGGGGGCACAGGGATTCCAAGCTCGGGTGCCCTCAGAGATGCCCCCGGAGCAGGAGGGGACACTGGGGGAGCCGGGGGTCGGGGGGGTGCAGACGCGGAGAGGCGCAGACGGCGACGGGCAGCGCGAGGCGGGGAGCGAGGGAGAGGGGACGGGACGGGGGGACAGGAGGATGGGGACGGGGGAGAAGCAGCAGCCAGGACAGGGGCAGGGAGGCGGACTGAGAGGGGAGACGCAGAGAAAGAAGGGGCGCAGCGCCGGGAGACGGCGGCGGGCGGAGCGGGCGACGGGAGAGCGGAGAGGGACAAAGGCGCTCAGAGCGGACGGAGGGAGGTGATGGCAAGAAGGGGGAAGGTGGGGCGGGGGCGCGGGGGCTGGGGGCCGCGAGCGGCCGGCGCCGAGCGCCCTCCCCGGCCGCCGCCCGGCCGCCCGGCGCCGCTCACCTGGTTTCCAGCGCGCCGGGTTCCTCGGCGGCCCCTTGGCGCGCCACAGGGTCCACGTACTGGGCTTGGGCAGGCGCAGGGGGCGGCCCGGGCCCGGCCCCGGCCCCCGGCCCCCGGCCCCGAGGCTGGTCCATGTGCTGCGGCGGCTCTCCGGGCTGCTCCGCTCCGCCCCGCCCCGCCCCGCTCCGCTCCGAGCCGCGGCCGAGCCCGGACCTGGCGCTAGCAGGACGTGGAGCTAGATGGCAGGGGGAGGGCCCCGACGGCCGGACGGGACGGGCTGCGCCGCCCCGGCTGCTCCGGCCCCCAGAGCGCCGCCTCCTTCCTCGGCCCGGGGCGTAGCCGCCGGGGCCCCCGCCCTTCCCCGCCCCCCGAGGCGGGGGGGGGGCTCTCCCTGGGACCCGGACCCCGGGCACCGCTCTATCCCCGGTGCCACGAGGTCTCCGGCTCTGCCCCTTCTCTCACCCCCCCCCCCTCGCCCCGATCTTCCCGGCCCCTCCCCCTCCCCTCGGGAAGTAGCGGACCGTCGGGAAGCCACCGCCAATTTGCTGTGTGTCCCGGGGCTAGACACTTCCTCTCTCTGGGCTTTTTTCTTAGGCAGAAAATAATAGCCGCCGCTCCCGCGGAGTGCGTCCTAGGGCTCGCCGAGCGGTTCGCGCGGGTTCGTCCTAAGGCTCGCCGAGCGGTTCGCGCGGGTTCTCAGTATTTCGCCAATGGCCGTTCCCTGCTGCCTTTGGGAAAGCGGAGAGGGAGAGGAGGGGCCGACGGGTGCACACGCGGGGTCCCCTCCCCATCGTCCCCTGACAGCGCGCGAGCCCGCTTCAGGGGGGCAGAAAGCCCGCGGCGCGCACTCCCGGAGCGCAGCTCTGGGCGCCCCCGCGCGCCCCCGCCTCGCCTCGCCCGCAGATCGGGCCCGGGGCTGCTGCGCCCTCGGGTCCCCCCCCCCCCCCCCCGGCCCGCCACGCACGTGCTCTGTGTGAAGCACCCACGGAGCGAAAATGAAACCTTTCCCCTGGCACGTCTGTTTGCCCCTCTAACCCCCTCCAGCTATTGTCCTTCTATCTCCCTTCCAAGCAAAGTCCAGGCAAAAGCTTTTACACGAGGCCTCTGGGTCTCTTTCCAGGTTCATCAATCAATCATGTCTGGACTTCTAACTATCTGTGGGTGTCCCCCTAGGGTCTGCGCTCTCTCTCTCCTCTCTCTCTCTCTCTCTCTCTCTCTCTCTCTCTCTCTCTCTCTCTCTCTCTCTCTCTCTCTCTCTCTCTCTCTCTCTCTCTCTCTTTCTCTCTCCCTGTCTCTCTCTGTCTCTGTGCCTCTCTCTCTGTCTCTGTGACTCTCTCTCTGTCTCTCTCTGTCTCTCTCTGTCTCTCTGTCTCTCTGTCTCTCTCTCTCTCTCTCTCTCTCTCTCTCTCTCTCTCTCTCTCTCTGTCTCTCTCTCTCTCTCTCTCTGTGTGTCTCTGTCTCTTGTTTCTCTCTCTCCTCACCTCTGTCTCTGTCTTCTCTCTCTTTCTCTGTCTTTGTCTCTGTCTCTTTCACACACACACACACACACACACACACACACACACACACACACACACACACACCTGCAATCGTTGATTACCCTATGTTGACAACTCCCAGATCTACAAATCTGATCCTAGCTTCCCATCACTTTTGGACATTCCCAACTTGAGATCCCCTACAGCTCAACAAGCCAAAGAGAGCTCGTGATCTCCCCGACCGGCACCGTCCCCTTTCCCAACTTCACTATGTCTTTTGAAGGCCCCATCATCTCCCCAGTCACCACTGGGGCTCCTCAAAGTCATCCTCAACCCATCCTTTCTCCTCCGCCTCCATGCCTCCCCTACCAATGGGTGGCATGCCTGAAGCATGGGTGAGACTTTGCCGTTCCTTTGCTCAAGAAGTCTCATTCATTTCTCACTGGACTTGGAACAAAAATTCAAACTCCTCTGCTTAGCATGGAGAGCCCTTCACAGGGTGACTCTGCTAATCCAGACTGCTGGATTACTCCCCCGTCACTCACTATATAGTTCAGTTGTACACAACACTCCATCTCCTATCTCCGTCCCTTGGACAACTGTCCCCCGTGTCCCTTTCCTATCTCCGTCCCTTCGGACAACTGCCCCCCATATCTGGGACACTTTCCCTCTTTGCCCCTGACTCTTAGAACAGAAGCTTCCTTTAAAACTCGGTTCAAGGGCCACCTCCTTCAAGAAACCTCGCTCTCTTCTCCCATTGACTATACTGTTTCCACCCCTCCTCCCTCGCTGCAATATATTCTATATCCAATGGTGTCCTGGAGCCAGCTCAAACTGGCTCCCAAGAGCCAACTGTTACATTTTGAGTGTGAACATTTACACCTCAGAAAATCGGTAGCCACAAATCAGGGCCTGATTTATTGTTTTGTTAATTGGCTAGACATGAGAAAGTGGCAGACAAAGTGGTAATAACACAGATTAGACTCAGAAGTGTGTCATGGGCAAGTGGGTAACTTTTCCCCTCAGAGAACTAGTTGGGAAACATTTACCAGCACACCTCTGTACATACATATAGAGAGATATGGATTATGCATTTATTTGTAAATATATTATCTTTCCCATCTTTCATAGCTTTGCATCACCAGTACTCGGTATAGCATCCGGCACACAGCAGGCACTTAATAAATGCTTGTTAATTGATTCACTGTATTTCTTTTTTAAGCCAATATGGTTACAGAAAGCTGATTGGCCTGTATAGTATAAATATAGAGGGTGGAGACTTGAGGTGGGGAAAAAATCCAGATGTGGGGTGGGGGCTGGAGCCATAGTCTTCCTATTTTAATAAGCTTAAGCAATATTTTATATCAACCCCTAGGCTAAAATTCAAAAGCCAGCCAGGATTGGTCTGTTATTTGCCTAGCTGTCTGAAGCCACAAGGTGGTGAGAGACTCCAGCACGACTGCATGCCAAAAAGACCATGTGTCTGGTGACTTGAGTATAGTGGGAGACAAATCAAATGTTACCCATACTCCTTGTTGGGTAATTAATAAAGTGCCATCCTGCCATCCTGCGTGCTTAACTGATTATACACCAGTAATAGTGGGCTACAACTGCTACTGCGGCAGCTAGGGCCTCCAGTGCTGTTAACTCCTGTGTGTGTGTGTGTGTGTGTGTGTGTGTGTGTGTGTGTGTGTGTGTGTATGTGTGTGTGTGTGTGCACACGCATGAGTGTGTCTCTGTCTCTCTGTCTCTCTCTCTCTCTTTCTAGGGTGAAGTGACTTGCTCAAGGTCACACAGCTAGTGTTTTAAGACTGGATTTGAACTCTGAAGAGGAGCCTTCTGGACTCCACAACAGGTGCTCTATCCACTACAGCGCCATCTAGCTGCCAATCCTATGATTAAAGGTCATCTAATCAATCAATCAATCAACCCCTTCCTTCCAACTACTTTCTAGGAGTCCAGGTTAAGGAATCTATGACCCTCTTCCTCTCTCCCCTTCCTCCCCTCCTCTCCTGGACTCCAAGTCAGGGAATCTAGCACCCTCTTTTTCCCCTCCCCTTCCTTCCCCTCTTCTGGACTCCAGATCAGCTGCTTCAGCTGTGTTCCAGAAAACAGGAACTGATAATGTGTTGAACTGCACCTCCTTTTCATGTGGATCATTTACTTCAAAATGCTGCCCACCCTTTACCCGCCCCCCCCCATACCCAGCATGCTCTCTCTGCCCGGGCGGATCCAACTTCTCTTCTTGTCTCTTCAACCCTGCCCTCTAGCCTCCCAGCCTGGAAGAATGACTGGGAGGACCCCACCCCTAGTCTGAGGGCTTGCCAGCCCTTTCGCTTCTCCTTTCCCTGCTTAGCCTTCTGCCTCGGTGGCTGAGTCAGGGACAAGTTCCCCTCTGAGGAAGATGAGGCCCCACTCAGCTTCCTCAGGCTCAGTGGGGTTTCCCTTTTGCAGAGCAGAAGACAACCCTGCTGCTTCAGGGAAGGTCCGCCACCGCAGCCATTTCCCATATGGGTCACCCCAGAAAGGACTGGAAAGGAAGCTTAAGCCACGCTACTGAGGGCTGGCTTTGGAGTCAGAAGGGCTGGATTCCAATTCCACCTCCTTTCCTTACTACTGTATATTCTGGGGTCAGTCCCTTTCCTTCCCTGAGCCTCAGTTTCCAACTCTGTAAAAAAGAGGGGCTGGATTAGCTGACGTCACTCTGAGGTTGCTTTCACTTCTGGACCCCTTAGGAGGCCCTAATTCTGACCCCTGGAGTAGGAAAAAAAAGAAACCATCTAATATTCTGTTTTCCACATGACAGCTTTTTAAATAGAATCATAGGATCGTTATTGCTATTAATATAAACACAAAGTACCAGTCTCTCGACAAGCCTGGGAGGAGTTGGGGGAATGCATTTACTCTAATGTGTTTTCTAGTAAGGCTCAGAGAGGTCCAGACATTTAACCAAAATCACACAGCCTCAGAGCTTGGACTCGAATGAAAGTTTTCTAACTCCAAGCCCAGAATTATCAAAACAGAACTGAATTATTTCAATGATATCACGCATAGTTTAAGGCTCCTCCCATCAAATTACTTCTCCAGTTTCATACTTAGCTCATCCACATTTTCAGTAATGTGACAAGATTCGAGACCTATGCTCATCAACTCCTACATCCCCGGAGACCAGCTAGCACAATTCCCTCATTCAACAGAAAGGGACCTGAGGCCCAGGGAGGGGAAGGGACTTGTCCAAGATCACAGATCGAATACTAGATCTGGGGCTCTAAAAGGGAATGACAGAGGCCAGCTAGTCTAATTACCCTCTTTTACAGAAAGGGAAACTGAGGCCAAGAGGGAGGAAGTGATTTGCTCAGAGTAACACGGATTTGAAATCGGGTCTTCTGACTCCAAATTGAGCATCATTTGTCCTACTTCCCACTGCCTTGTTCCTCATCAGTTGCTCATTTTCTACAATGAATGGAAACCATTACCTTTCTGCTGCACTTTGACCTCACATCACTGCCTCTTCTGTATTATATCATGGGATAACAAATCCCTGAGGAGATATATATATATATATATATATATATATATATATATATATATATATATATATATATACAGAGAGAGAGAGAGAGAGAGAGAGACACTTCAGCCATGAACAAATAAATGAATAAATGAACAAATTAATTTATAGATTCATTAAAACAAATCATGGATTTAGAGCTTTGAAAGACCTGAGATATCTCATCCAAAGCCCTCCCATTTTGCACCAGAGGAAACTGACAGAGGTTAGTGACTCTCCCAAAATCAGCCAGGTGAGAAGTGGCCCAGCTGGAATTAAACTCCCAGTCTTAGATAGCAGAGAGGCTAAATGCAATTTAACACTTAAAAGATTAGCACAAATAGGAAGTTGCAGAGCCAGGCCCCAAATCCAGGTCTTTCTGCTGCAAAATACCAGGCTCTCTCTACTACTCCACACTGTCTCCCTACTTTCCATTCTCCAGAGGGATAACCTGAGAATACTGCTAGAAAAGAAAGACTTTGGGACCCTACCAAACTAGAAGCATGAGTCACCTGTTTTTCCACTTTATATTACTTTCTATAACTATCCTCTAGACTTGCGTCCACTTTCCTTTCTGACCAAAGTGTGGCGTCATCAAAACCGTGTGTACCGAGTTTAGGGAGGAAGAGGGGGAATGCTCTTGTAGCTCCTGCCTTTTCCATGTCAGATTAGTCGATGCCTTTATTTTCAAGCTAATTGTGTCTACTGAAAGACTATTGAAGTTCAACACCCTGGTGAGATCTTGTGAGCTATAGTTCCAATCCACAGAATACCTTGAACCTGAAGACTGAGTCGGGAGAGAGACAGGGCAGGATAACCCCAGAAAATGTGCTATGCTCTAAGATAGCATACATTTTCAGTCATTTCCAAGTCCTCATAGGGATTTCTTTTGGTCCATTCACTATTTGTCTTCTTAGATGTTCATTGTTTTAAGGTACTCTAATCTTTAGATTCTGCTCCCCCCAAATTTGTATTTTTTCAGAAAAACCTTTCTGGATTTTTTTGGTATATTCCTCAAACTTACGTATCTTAATTATGTTGTTACATTCTATTATGTTAATGTGACAAAATTCACTTATCCATTCCTCTCTAGTTGAACATTTAGAGATTTTTTTTAACATTTCCAGATTTTTGCAATTACTTAATTCTGCTATGAGAGAAATTCTCTGAAAGGACAGTCCTTTTGGCTATGTTTGTTTTTGATAACATTTTCAAGACATATTCCCAACAATGGAATGATTAGGTCAAAGGCTAAGATTATTTTTGTAACTCTGTGTACTGCCAGACTGTTCTCCCCACAAAAAAATTCTATTAATTTGCAATTCTACCAGTAATGGATGAGTGTAGTGTAGTGGCAATGAATTTCGTTACTTTAAAAACTATTTTTGTCAATTTGATGGGTGTGAAAAGGTTTCCATTTGTATCTTTTTAATTATTAGTGATGTGCATTTTCAAGTGATTATTGACAATTTGTGTTTCCTTTTTTTGAAAACTGTCTGTTTATCAAAACCAGGAGAACGATTTATACAATAATATCAACACGACAAAGAAAAACAAATTTGAAAGACTCAGGAATTCTGACCAAAGCAATAACCAGCCACCATTCCCGGAGAACTAATGATAAAGCGTGCTTCTTTCTTCCTAACAGAGAGGTGATAGATACAAGTTGCTAAATGAGACACACATTTTTTGGGACGGGAAATGTGGGATTTGTTTTGTTTGACTATGCATATTTGTTTCAAGGATTTTTTTTTCTTTAAGAGGAAGATTTGGTGGGATAGAGGAGAGTTGTTAATAATATTGTCCAAAAAAAAAAAAAAAAAGGCAGAAAAAAAGGTCATTGAAATCTTTTTAAATGCCTAGAAGAGAACAAAAGAAAGGTCTGAAGGAAATATGGACAAGCAGGATAGTTTTGTAAGTTAATAGGGTGAATTTATTAGATAGCTAAAAAGCTGTCTGTATATTGTAGAGATTCAAAGGTTCATATTCACATCTCTTTTCTTGTTCCACCTTGAATGTGAAAATGTTCAGAGGCAACTGAACATTTGAACACTGAATGTTAGGGTCCTCATTAAGTTCGAAAAGACAAAAAAAATTGAATTAATTTAAAAATCATAATTGCCTATTCACATCTTTTGACCATTTGATCCACTGTGAATTTTTAAAGACAAAATGTTTAAATCTCTCATACAGACAAATTTCACTGGGGGTATTTTGTGAAAGATAAAAGGTCTAAATCACTTTCCTACCAAATCGCCAACCAATTGTCCCCACTATATATATTACATAACAACTGTTTTCACCAGTTTTTATTTTCTGATCTTTTGGTTATATCTTTTTGATTCCATTGCTCACTCTTTCTATGTATGATGTAGTGACCCAAAGTTTGGAAGCTAAATGCTTTAATTTGCTTAATGGGTTTAATATGTTTTAAAGCCTGGGAGTAAAAGACCATCTTCATTAACTTTTCTCTTCTGTACGCCCTCTGACCTTTTTGATTGCATGGTTTACCCTCATATAAATGGTATTTGGATTTCTGCTAATTCTATAAAGAAGTCCCTTGTCTGTTTTTTAAATATACAAAATACTTTGAATAGGATAACTTTTACTATATTAGTCCGAGCCATCCATGAACACTGAATGTCCCTAAAATCGGTCAGTTGCATCTTTATTTGCTTTTAAGGAAAAGTCCTTATGACAAGTCCCATGGTTACCAAAATTCAATTTAGGAATTAAATATTTAGGATTCAAAATTCCAAAAGGTGCATTCCTAAATATTTTATGGGGGGTTATTATTATAAAAGAAGTTTTTATTATGTCTTCTATACCTTTATTACTAATAAATAGGAATGCAGATGATTTTTGTGAGTTAATCTAATATCTGGAAATTTTGTAGAATGTACATGGATCCAATGGACTTTTTTGGTTGAGGCCATTTGATTTTCTAGATATACAATTATATGATCTAAAAGCTAGACTCTTCTGACTTATTCATTTCTCATGTTAATACCTCTAATTTTTTTGTGGTTGATTGCAATGACTAGATTTTTTTAATACAGTGTCAAATAAAAGAAATGAGAATGACTTTCCTTATTTTGTACCTGATTCTAATTGGAAGGCTTATAATTATTTGTTATATTATGTCACGTTATATTGTGATGTGTTATAATATATTGCATTACATATTATACTGTAATATATTATATTTTATGTTGCATTGTGCTGCATCACATACATTACATTATATTCCATCACATCATCATATTATATTATATTATATTATATTATCCTCTCTATCACTGCTAGAAATCAATTCTATTCATTTTGCACTTCTGATTTGTAAAGCCGGAGGGAAGAGCAGATGACCTCTAAGTTTCCTTGCAGCTCCTAGTCCTGTGATGGTTCTAGCCTTATTTCCTGTTGCTTATCTGTTTAAATACTGCACCAAGCCCACTTCTATCTTATAATTTCCTCCCTCTACACCTTTGTTCATGCTATCCTCCCTCCTGGATGCCATCCCCACTCCTTCATCCTATCTAAATCCAACTTATCCTTTATCCTTATCCACAGATCTAATTTCCGCCTCCTCTGGGAAACCTTCCGACCTCAGAGCGATTTCTCTCTCCTTCCTCCGGACAGACGAAACGTAGTTCTTGTCCACATCACTTATTTGATATTTTAGCACAGACTTCCGCGTATGGCTATAGCTCGATTGCTACCGATCGGGGGCTTGATTTATTGCTTCGTTGAGTGTCTGGACTTGAGGAAGCGATGAAAAAATTGTTCAGTAATATCAATGAAACCTAAAAGTGTGTCAGCACTTTTTTTTTTTTTCCCAGCTAGCCTGTTGTTAAATATTTACCAGCATGCTGCTGGCTATAATGGCAAGAACAATGGACTTAAGAGTTGAAGAGCTGAGTTCAAGCTGGAGATCCTCAGTTGACTGGCGACTGGAGTGATCTTCAGATAAGTCACTTAAACTCTCAATCTCTTCCTCTCTAACAGGAAGATAATGGTAATCCTCCAAAGGTTGTTTATGAGAATCATACCCACTTTGTAATTATAAAATACTATTTAAGCGTAACTCATTCTTAGTTGTTGTTTGGGGTGCAATCTTTTATCTTGGACTTTTCTTCGCAGGGCAGAAAGGTATGGTGGTGAAGTAAAAGGGGGAGCTGGAAGGCCTGGGTTCAAATTCTGACTCCGGGACTTACTACTGGCAAGGCCTTCAGTTTCCTCCTTTGTAAAATGAGCTGGAGTGATACTGTTGGCCTCTGAGATTCTTTTCCCTCCAAGTCTAGGATCCTATGTGTGATCTTGGAAAAGTCCTTTCCCTCCCTAGGCCTCAGTTTCCTACTCTGTAAATGAGGGGGTGTGGTCTTGAGGTCCCTTCTAGCTCCACAGTTAGGAGCTGGGATGTCAAAATCTGCTTCTCTCCACGTTTCAACAATTGCTCCCTGGGGAGACCATTTGTGGCCCAGGATGGCAAGGCAAGGGACAGAGGGAGAAGCGGAATCTGTGGTCCTCTCGGCCTGGTGGCCCAGGTGACCTGAGCTCCTGGGGGTTACTGAAGGCTGGTGTCCTTGAGGCTCCTTCCTTCCCTTCCCTTCCCTGCCCTGTGGCCCTGGAAAGCCAGGCTGATTTCCACCCTATTGTTCTTTGTGCTAAGGCTGGTGCTCCTCCCCTTTCACAGCCTTCCCAGGCGTATGTGTCTGTGCTCATGAGCGCTTGTGTGTGTGTGCACACCTGGCCAATCTGAGGCTATTGAATTTCTCCATGTTTATCCAAGAAACTTTGCTTTGTCAGCCCTGGCTTCCGGGATTCTGAACTCAGTTATTTGGGGATGCCCAGCTGAGGTTCAAGGAAGTCAGGGATTCCCCAGAGAGCTTTACAACGTTTATTCAAGAAATGCCTTCTGGGTCTGCTCTGATTAGCTGGGCCTGAGCTCAGAGCCCAGGGGCCAGAGCAGGGAAGCAGGCCTTCAGTGTAGACACCCACGGCAGGGTCAGTGTAGACACCCACAGCAGGGTCGGTGTAGACACCCATGGCAGGGTCGGTGTAGACACCCACGGCAGGGTCGGTGTAGACACCCATGGCAGGGTCGGTGTAGACACCCACGGCAGGGGCTGTGTAGACACCCACGGCAGGGGCTGCTTGCTCACTGGGGCCCTCATTTCACCAGCACCTACCACAGGGCCTGCAACACCGGACTGGGAGAAGCACCGGGCCTGCGTACCCCGGACAGAAGAAACTCCCAGGTGAGGAAACTGTGGCCCCTTGGCTGCCTTTCCAAAACCTTTGAGAGCTGCCCAGAGGACCGAGTTGAGGTGACTTGCCCCAGAGTCCCAGAGCCAGGATGAGTGAGAGGCTAAACATGACAGATCCTGGGGATCGAGGAAGAGAGTGGTGTTAATTGAGTGGAACTGAATTGTCCAAAGGAGGATTGGTTGGGGACCAGCCAGGAGAGCTTCTGATGGTTCTGTGTACTGTGTGTGACTGGAGCAGAAGTAGCAGCTCCATTCGGTGTCATATGCCTCTGTAAAAAGAGTACCAGACTCAGGAAAGAAAGAAAGAAAAAGGCATTTAAGTAAGGGACTATTATAATTAAGTAGGTCCTATTATAATCCCTTGTTTACAGTTAGGGAAACTGAGGCAGACAGCGTTAAAGTAACTTGTCTGGGATCACATAGCTAATGTCTGAGGCTGGATTTGAACTTGGGTCTTCTTGAGTCCAGGCCCAAAATGCCACTTAGCTGAGCTTAGCCCAGGCTAAGGCAAGTTCTTGATTTGGAGGCAGAAGATATAAGATCTAGTCCTATATCCACATATCTACTCATTATTCCTTGTATGACCTTGGTCAAGTCACTGCCTCTGTCTGGAACTCACTTTCCTCCTCTGCAAAATAAGGAGATTGAACTCTAGTTCTGGTTGACAAATCCTGTGAACTTACTTGCAGAGGGATCTCGTAGGAAATCACTTTGTTTTTCTGAACCTTGGTTTGCTCGTCTGTAAAAGGGAGACCGGGATACTTAATCCTTCCACAGATTCATAGAATTCCCAAGCTGGGAGGTGAAAGATCATCTAGTACAATGCCCTCATTTTTACAGAGGAAGAAACTGAGGCCCAAAGTGGAGACTCTCCTTCTTCATTCTATCTGCCCTTTCATTGCAAATTGAGAACCAGAGAGGGATCATAAGATCCTAGCTATACGGTTAGAAGGTACCTCCCAGGCCATCTAGTCCAATGCCCTCATGTTACAGAAGAAGAAACTGAGGCTCAATGAAGATTACACAGCTTGTATAAGAGAGATTTGAACCCAGATCTTCTGACTCTGAGGCTCTTTCCATTGTAGCCTGTGGATTACATCCTTCCAACCTCTCCTATTCTCCAGTGGAAAATGAAAAATATATTGGTAGGTAGAGAGTGCATTTATTAGGCACTTACTGCATGGTAGGCATTGTGTTTAGCCAAATACAAGCAAGCCAAGTAGCCCCTGCCCTCAGATAGCTTATATTCTAGTGGAAGAAAACAATACATGATGTTGGACAGGTCAGAGGGGTGTGAAGAACATGGCAACCGAGGGAGGAGACACTAGCCAAGTGTAGGGGAAGTCAATGAAATAATGAGAGAGCTTTTATCAGAGGAGGGCTGGAGCCTTAGGGGCAGAGTTCGAAGTTGGAGAAAGAAAGTTCGAAGTTGGAGAAGATAAGGATAATGGTGGAAGAGCTGGAAGGAAGGAAGGAAGGAAGGAAGGAAGGAAGGAAGGAAGGAAGGAAGGAAGGAAGGAAGGAAGGAAGGAAGGAAGGAAGGAAGGAAGGAAGGAAGGAAGGAAGGAAGGAAAGAGGGAAGAAGAAGGAAAGGAGGGAGGAAGGAGGGAAAGGAGGACAGAAAAAAGAAGAGAGAGAAGAGAGGGAAAGAGAAGTGATGAGAAAGACAGAGATAGAGTGAGAATGAGAGAGAAACAGAGAGAATGAGAGACAACAAAGAGAGAAAGAAAGAGAAAGAGAGGAGAGAAGAGAGAGGAGAGAGAAAAGGGAGAGATAAAGGAGAGAGGAGAGAGAAAGAGAGAGAGAGAGAGGAGAGAGAGAGAGAGAGGAGAGAGAGAGGAGAGAGAGAGAGAGAAGGGAGGGAGGGAAGGAAGGAAGGAGGGAGGGAAGAAGAAGGAAAGGAGGGAGGAAGGAGGGAAGGGAGGACAGAAAAAAAAGAAGAGAGAGAAGAGAGGGAAAGAGAAGTGATGAGACAGAGATAGATAGAGAATGAGAGAGAGACAGAGAGAATGAGAGACAGCAAAGAGAGAAAGAAAGAAAGAGAAAGAGAGAGGAGAGAAGAGAGAAAAGGGAGAAAAGGGAGAGAAAGGAGAGAGAGGAAGAGAGAGAGAGAGAGAGAGAGAGAGAGAGAGAGAGAGAGAGAGAGAGAGAGAGAGAGAAAGGATTCAACCTCTTTCTTTTCTTCACTTGGTGCTAAACATTATTCTCTACCTCCTTCCTTCCTTCCTTCCTTCCTTCCTTCCTTCCTTCCTTCCTTCCTTCCTTCCTTCCTTCCTTCCTTCCTTCCTTCCTTCCTTCCTTCCCTTTCCTGCCTCCCTTCCCCTTCCTGCCCTGACCTTAGGAAAACCCATGCTTGGAGATGAGGGAGTGTGATGAAGTAGAAATAGCCCTGGCATCAGGTTCCCAGTGGCTGTGTGACCTTGGATACGTCACCCTTCCTCTCACAATCAGTTTCTTCCTTGGCAAGACGGACAATGAATTAGGTGCCCTTGTCAGGGGACAGCTGTGGGATAGCATAGGATCAAGCATGGGAATGCATGCTAGCACGGACTGAGGGAGGTGCCTTAGTCTGATCACATGTGAGTGTTCTAGTGAAGAGGCCAGGTGGAAGGAGAGGTCCATGACCGATGTAGCTTTTAAACAGAGGCACCGAACGGCCCAAAGACATCCTCGAGGGGCCCAATAAGGACATCATGGTGGGTACCAGGTCTCCACCCCAAATCATGGCTTGCTCAAGGTGGTCCTGATGGGACTGAACCTCCAGTCAGTGTAGAGGGGAAAAAGAGAACTGACTCTGAGTTACCAGAGTTCAAATCTTGCTTCTGATGCTTATTATCTGTAAGTAGTAGTAGAGTGAAGGGACTCACTTACCTAGGTGAGTCCCTTCCCCTCCCTGGGCCTCAGTTTCCTTTTTCTACACAATGAGGGAGGTGGACTTAGATGGCCTCTAAGGTCCCTTCCAGCTTTCGAATTCCGATCAGATGATTCTTGTAGATCCGCAGCTGCAGGAGTTAGTATCTATCAGATTCTGGGGGAGGGAGGGCCTGAGTTCAAGGTGAGTCTGTCCTGGAATTTGTGAAGAACTGGGGCTGGAGGAAAGGGGACTCCTGGAATTCTGGGAAGCTAGGACCTTAGCAGTCATACTTTTCTGCTGAGTTCCGACGTAAGAACTGTTTCATTCTTTGTAGTTGTATTCTCAGCATCCAGCACATAGTAGGTGCTTAAATGCTCCCTGATGGCCTGAGATTCTGACCCATTCCCATTTTTATTTTACAGAGAAGTGAGACTCAGAGAAGTCACATGATTCAGTCTCGGGAGGGCTGATCCCCATTTCCACCTTGGGTTCTAGTCACTGACTGGAACTTCCCAGCCCAGAATTCCCTTCCCTGACCGTTTCCCTTTAGGTATGTCTCACTCATTAAAATACAAGCTTCCGGAGGGAGCAGCTAGCTGTCTTTGGCTTCTGTACCCTCAAGTGCCTGCACAGAGTAAACACCTAATAAGTGCTATTCATTCATTCATTCATGGGTCAGGTCATAATATCACAGCTGGAACAGACAAGTAAGGGGTCATTTGATCCATTCCCCACCCCCTACACCCATTTTACATAATATAAAAGTGAGGCAAGAGAGAGGAAGTGATTGCAAAACACAGTTAAATAGTATTACTGGGTTCAGACCTGGTATATTTGCATAAGGCTATCCTCATTGGAGGAGAAAATGGTGATTCAAACACTGGATGATCTGACCTTGACCTGACAAGTGTCTTCTCTCTGAACCCAAAGGCATCATGGCTGGAGAGCCCACTTCAGAGTCATTTCTGACACATCCGGGAGAGTCATTTGATCTCTCAGGTCCCAGGTAACTCTCTAAAATTACCTATAGCAGACCAGTCATAGACCCCAGAACCCCCGATCTAGACCCATAGGACCCTCAAAGGCTATCTCTTCCAAACCTCTCATTTGACAAAGGAGGAAACTGAGACCCAGAGAGAGGAAGTCAAACAGCTAGTAATTATATATAGGGGAAGGAGCAGGATGATTCTTGGGTAGTGTTTAGGGATATTTGTTTTGCCCATGTAAGTTATCTGTATCCTAATGCATTATCTCAATGCAGCTTTTCGGGTGGTATGAAAGATTACTGAAATCTTGTCTCTCTCTTCCCAAGGGAGACTGCTTCCTGCCTGCGGGAGATCGAGAGAAGGAGCCTGGCCCGTGGCCTCCTCCGAGAGGGAACAGAATTAGAGATCGGATCGAATATCCCCCTTAAATATGGCTGGTCCAGGGGAATTTTTCTGTAGGTTTAAGTCACTTTCCTGGTGACTATTCCTTAAAGTACCCAAGAAAGCTTGAAAACGAATGCTAGTTCCACAAAAGACCCTAGTGACTAGTGAGAAAAACCATCTATCCAAGCAGATAAAAAGAGAAATCAGAGGAGTTCTACAGATCTGAATATACCAGACGATATATAAAGTGAATTAGGTCTCCCACAAGGAGCAAAATGTCTCAACTTGACGGAGAGAGAGGCTCGCTCTCTCCCAAAGGAAAATTCCCCGAAGTCTCGAAGGAGGCAAGTTGGAAATCAGAGACAGACATATTGAGAAGTTGGCGTTTCCCTCTATTTCTGCGTTCCGAAATCGGGTTTTTTCTCTCCATTGGTCTCCCTCAACAGAGTCGAAATCCACATGTCCTCTCTCTTGAGGCAAAAATACAGAATATCTCTCATCTCCCAAACTCTCCAGTCAACTCCACTCCTCATGTAAGTACCCAGTGTGGAATCACTGCTTTCTCCACTGAGGGTGGTCTTACGCAAATATGCCAGGTCTGAATCTGGGTAATACTACTTAACTGCTTTTATTTAAATCAGTCTCCTTTGTTAGTTTATTATATATTCTATAACAGTAGATGTCCTGCAAAACTCTGTCTCAGACACCCCTTCTTTTTTTCTGAAGCCACGCGGTGACCTCATCAGCCCTCAAGGTGTTCAGTTATCATCTCTATGCCCCTGACCGGTTTCTCTCTCTCCAATTTGTCTCTTTCCCAAGCTGCAATCTTTAAGTGTCAGAGACATCTCAAAGTCCTGTCCAAAAAACAACTCATCTTTTCCTCAGACTCCCTCTCCTTTTCAAATGTCTCTCTTTCTGCCCAAATAGCCTCTGTGTCTCAGGTGAAGAACGTCAGCAGCATCCTCGAGTCCTCACTCCAGATATCCAATTAGTTATCAAATCTTGCCATTCCGGCCTCTGAGGTATCTCCTGAATCTTACCTAGATTACTGTAGCAGCCTCCTAAATGCCTCAAACTCTCTACCCACTCGAGCCTATCCCTACAGGGTTGCCAAAGTGATTTTCCTTAAAGACAGATCTGTCTCTGTCTCTCTCTGTCTCTGTCTCTGTCTCTGTCTCTGTCTCTGTCTCTCTCTCTCTCTCTGTCTCTCTCTCTCTCTCTGTCTCTCTCTGTCTCTCTCTCTCTCTCTCTCTCTCTCTCTCTCTCTCTCTCTCTCTGTCTCTGTCTCTCTCTCTCTCTCTTTTTTGTTGAGGCAATTGGGGTGAAGTGACTTGTCCAGGGTCATACAGGTAGGAAGTATTAAGTGTCTGAGGTCAGATTTGAACTCGGATCCTCGTAACTTCAGCTCTGGCATTCTATCCACTGCACAATCTAGCTGCCCCCTGTTATTTCTCTAAAATCACCATCTAGCAGCTCCCTCTTGCCTTCAGGATCAAATAGATCCTTTTACAGCTCTTTTAAAGTCCTTTTTAAGCCGGCCTCCACCTATCCTTCCTCCTGGTGTAGTAGGACTCTTCTTTCCTGTATGAGATCTAGCCAAGCTGCCCTCTGTGTTTCTCCCCCACCATCTTGTACCTCCATTCCTTTACCTGGAATCCGGCCCATCTTTATCTCCAACTAGTAGAGCTCCTTTCTTGCTTCACCATCTTCCTTTCCTGATCCTACTTGTGTTCTCCCTCCCTAACTACTCTGGAGTATACTTTCGGGTATATTTGCATTTCTTCTCTTTCTGTTTTATATGCGTACTTTTTTATCTCTCCTGTTTGAGTGTGAGCTCCTCCAGATTAGGGACTGTTTCCTTCATTGTCTTTGTCCCTCCAGTGGCCTAGCACATAGCTTGACACCTCGCTGATAATAAAGAAATGGTTGATTGAGTGCTTCTTCTCAATTTAGAGATCTGGGCAAACCGAGGACCCAAGAGAGCCAGTGGCTCGAGCCAAGTGATGGGAGCCAAACCAGGCAGCCGCCCAGAGCCGAGCCTGGCCCCCCTCCCGGAGGGGGGGGGCACCAGACCATACTACCTTGGGGTGGAAAGCAGTGGATTCTGTGTTCAAACTGTACTCGAGCTTTTCCACGTCCTACATTTGGCCTGCGGGAGGAGGACAAAGTGAATTCGCTGAAATAGAAGGTTTTCAACCAAAAGTAACAAACCCCAACTCCCCAGAGACACATCGAAAGCCTCAACTGCTTTCCATCTGAACTTCTGAACCCTTGCAGAGGTGGGGAGCCTCGGCGGGAGGGAGGGGACGCTGGGGAGAGCCCAGCCTCAGAAGTCGAGTTTCTTATTGCATCTCGAGAGGTGCCCCGTCAGCCCAAATAGCTTAGTGGGTCGGGTGCCATGGCTGGCCTGGCCACGTGAGGAGAGGGCCCATCTGCCCTCCGCCCCCTTAACCACCTGCGGTTGCATCTCATGCCTTACTGCTGAGTCATCCTGAGGTTCCTTCGGCCCCAACATCATCTCAGAAAGAAAACCCCCAATTTCGCAGCTACCACTTGGCCCGGTCCGAGGCTGCCGGCTAGCAGGGACACCCAGTCTGGGCTTCCTGAGGCTGGCTTCCTAGGAACTCAGGGGAGAGGAAGATGGGCACGCAAAGCTTTTTGCCGTCTGTAACCACAGCCTTTGTGCTGCCAGGCTCCAAGATCCTGTTCCAGAAAGACTACCGCCAGTTAGCTGCTTAATAAACATGCCCCAAATACCTCCTAGGTGCCTAGGTTCCTCTCTGAATCTCAGTTTCTTCATCTGAATAAGGGGCTAATAATATTTATACTACAGGGGCCTACACTGACAAGAATATAGGCCCGGAGACGGGAAGGCTGGGCTTCCCAGCTCTTAGCTTTGCCGTGTATGCGGGCTAGGAGATTTTGAACAAATCGCTTCCTCGCTGGAATCTAACTTTCCTTTATTATAAAATGAGGGATTGCGGAGGACCTTAGAACTGGCAGATCTCGTTCTCAGAAGAGATCTAGTCTACCCCCCTCGTTTTACAGGGAAGGAAACCAAGGCCCAGAGAATACAAATGTCTAACTTAAAGTCATAAATAGGTTCATGGATCTAAAGAGGCCTCAGATGCCATCTGGTCCACCCCCTCCCCTCTCATTTTACAAAGGAAGAAACTGAGGCCCAGGGAAGGGAAAGAACTTAAAGTGCCAGAGATGGGAATCGAACCCAAGTTTTTCTCAGGTACTCTAGCCACTGCACTGCCCTGCCCTCAGGGAGCAGGGGAAACGGGCATATGACTTATTGATAAGGAAAATATGGAAGAATATGGGCTCATCAAGGGAGAGGGGATCTCCAGAATGAATGAGTTGTGCACCCATGGATGATCCCCTTTGGGAGTCTTCCTGTAAGTCCTGCTTGTGGAACAGCTGGCCTAGATAAGGGCCCCAGCCAGTGGACAACAGAGCTGAGTACAGATAATGGAACCAAACTTTGTCCTCACTAAAAATCAATCAGATCTAAGGCAAATCATTTGGATAGTACAAACTGGAAATGCACAGTCCTCTGGGAAAATACAGACTCCTGTCATACTGATAAGACTGAGCAGAAACTGAGAAAAAAAAACCAGGACACCTGAATCAAACAGCTTAGCTCTGGGTGCAATGACTAGAGTTTTATGTGTGCAGTCCAAGGTCTCAGGTTCAAATCCCATCTTTGCCACTTGTGTACCTGAGACAAATTATTTCTCTTCCTTGGGCCTCAGTTTCCCCTTCTGAAAAATGCATGGTTACACTAGATGTTCTCTGAGGTTCCTTCCAGCTCTCAATGAACAATTTTAAGATCCTACATTGACTTTGGACAAGTCGTTCTCTGAGTTTGTTTTCTCTGTAAAACGAGCTTTGAAAGTCTCTTTTAGCTCTAAACCTAGAATTCTAGGGTTCTACTTCCTATTCCTATAAAAACCAACACAGCCTGTCCCTTTCTTCTCCACACTTCCCTGTCTCTCTTAATTTTTTTTCCTTTTCTTTCTCTTCCTTGTTCATGGAGAGGTAGACTTACTTGCTAAGCCAAGACCTTTGTATTTCCGACATTGCTCCTTTCAGGGGAATTTTACCCCTAGCTCTATTACTCTTTCCTGATTAGCTTTTGTCTCTCTGACTATGTCCATCTCTGTCCTGATTCCATCTTCCTTCTTTAGGCTGGAAGCCTCCCCCCCCAAAAAATAGAATTTAACCCCCCAAAAAAATCTACAGGCGACCTTGTCATTGAAGAGAGTGGGGGGCAATAAAAGCCCTCAACATGAAATCAGAAGCTACTCTTTAACCCCATCCCCAAAATCTACAGGCGACCTTGTCATTGAAGAGAGTGGGGGGCAATAAGAGCCCTCAACATGAAATCAGAAGTTACCCTCTAACCCCCTCAAAAAATCTGTGGGCAACCTTGTCATCGAAGAGAGTGGGGGGCAATAAGAGCCCTCAACATGAAATCAGAAGTTACCCTGTAACCCCCCCAAAAAATCTGTGGGCAACCTTGTCATCGAAGAGAGTGGGGGGCAATAAGAGCCCTCAACATGAAATCAGAAGCCCACTTCTACATTTCCTGTCTGTGACCCTGGACATCCCAACTCACTTCTCCAAGATTCAGTTTTCTCATGTGCAAAATGAGAATAATAATTCTTGAACCGCCTATTTTATAGGATTGTATAATCAATGAGCAGGTAGTTATTAAGTCCCAATGTGCCACAGGCCCAGTCTCGAGGATACAAGTACAAAGACTGAAACAAGGCCTGCCCACAAAGAGCTTACATTCTAATGAGGAAAGCGAATAAGAACATTTAGAAACATACACAGCCTAAATAAAAAAATATACAAAGGAGAGAGGAAGGGAGGGCACTAGCACAGTAGGGCCTATCAGGCCCTATCATGGGGGAGATGGCATCTGAGCAACTGAAAGTCCTTACAAACTGTAGACGGCAGCTAGGTGGCGCTGCAGTGGATAGAGTGCCAGACCCAGAGTCAGGAAGTCCTGAGATCAAATCTGACCTCAGATACTTGGGTCTGTGTCACCCCGAGCAAGTCACTTTCACTCTGTTTACCTCAATTTCCTCATGTATAAAATGAGCCGGACAAGGAAATGACAAACCACTCCAGCGTCTTTGCCAAGAAAATCCCCTATGGGGTCACAGCTGAAAAACAACTGAACAGAACTAAAGAAATGTGAGCTCTTCCCTTCTGTGCCAGTTACCCCACAAGATTTATTGGGTTTCTTTCCTATTAAGCCTCAGTTTCCCTCTGGGTAAAATAGGCAGAATAACACCACGACTCAGTACCCACCAGGACTATTATGGGCAATGTACTCTGTCACCCATAACCGATTCTATAAAAAGAGCAACTCTCCCTTTTGTTGACTTGACTGAGTTTCAGACAAGTGTGTCTGTTCAAGCTGTGAGACATTTCCAAACTCAGAAAAAACAGAGGCCATTTGCTGAGAGCTCCCCCCTCTTCCCTTCTCGTATCCCATCGTTCAGACATCTCCCCCCCCCCCATCTCCGTCTTTGCCTCTGTCTCTCAGGAAGAAGTGGCCTTTCACCTAGTCAGAGCAAACCCACTTACATTCATTCTTGATCCTATGCCTTCCTGTCTCCTCCAACAGATTGGCCCCTCTATCATCCCAACTCTAATCTTCAACCTCTCCCTATCTACTGGCTTCTTCCCTGCTGCTTACAAACACACCCATGTCTCCTCCAACCTTTAAAAAAACAAACAACCCCCCCCCTACTGGATCCAACCATCCCCCAGCTGTCATCCTATACCTCGACTCCCGCTCTGAATTAGCGAGAAAGCCATCTCCCATCGATGTCCCCACTTCTCCTCTTACTCTTCTCAACTCTCAGCCGTCTGACTTCTGACCTCATCATTCAACCGAAGCTGCCCTCTCCAAAGTTCCCAATGTTCCCTTCATTGCCAAATCGAATGACCTTTTCTTAATCCTCTCGGCAACTTTTAACACTGTCCATCCATCACCCTCTTTGCTTGATGCCTTTTCCTCTGGGTTTTCATGATCCTGTTCTCCCTTGGTTCTCCTCGAGTCCCACCTCTCTGACCCCTCCTCGGTCTCCTCTGCTTATCTAGGTGACACACAACAACTAGAGGTATCCCGCAAGGCTCCATCCTGGGCCCTCTTCTCTCCTTCCTCTATTCTATCTTGGTTGGTGATTTCATCAGCTCCTCTGGATTCATTATCATCTCTCCGCTGCTAATTCCCCTCTCTGCTTATCCAGCCCTAATATCCCTCCCGAGCCTCAGTCTTCAGTTACCTAGTACCTTTTATCTATTTCCAACTGGATGTCCCAGGGACATCTCAAGATTAAGATGTCAGAAACATCCCCCACCCTTTCCAAACTTCTCTATTACTGTCCAGGGCACTCTGATCTCCTTTCACATCCACTCCACGGAACCATTGGGGAACCAAGTCTTGGGGTTTCCCTTTTCCCAATATCTCTCCCTCAAGCTGCTATCACAGTTTCTTAAAGTGTGGTTCATGACCCCACATGAGGGTCTCATAACTGAATATGAAACGATGATCTATTGGCAGTAAACGTTTAATTTGTATACCTCTTTTATATAACCAGGGTGACGAAAAAAAATTCTTGGCTAAGAAGGGGTGGAGAATGGGAAAAGTTGACAAAGCCCTGACCTAGATGATTCTGATCACCAATGGCTATCATCGTGATCAGTCTGGAAGCTTCCTTCAGAATTCAGATCAAATTGCATCTTCTGCAGGGGGCCTTTCCCTAGACCTCTTCCTCCCGCTGCTAAGGCCTTCTCCTCCGGGATTACCTCCTATGGACTTTGTATGGATGGTCTAGGTACACGGTTGTTTGCATAACGTCTCCTTCCTCAGAATGTGCTGAAGGCCTGAGAAGGCACTGTCAGGAAAGCCAAAGATTTATTGACTCATAAAGCTAAACAGGACTGTAGACCATAAACTAAGAGAACATATGCTCCCTAAGGGCAGGGGATGTTTCATTTTTGCCTTTGGAACTACCACATAATTCCTGGCACATAGTAGGCACTTAATGTTTGTTGAATGTCAAAGCTGGAAGGGATCTTAGGATATTGAATATAGACGAGGAAATGTGAATTTTCACTCACTATCTAGTCCAAAGGCATTTTACAGAGGAGGAAACTGAGGCCCGGGGAAGGAGAGGTTTTTTTTTCAAGGCCAGTTCAGTGAATTCTTGACCTGATCCACATAGATACTCCCTCCAAGTTGCAAAAAGAAACACATTCCCCTTCATTCAATGTGACTCTTATCTAAGTCACCACATAAATTGTCCATAAATCATTCATACTTTGCATGGAGAAGGACTTTTCAACTTCCAGAGGCACCTTTTTTTTTTTTTTGCTATTATCTAGGGCAGATAGATGAGTCATCTGATAGGGCCGTGGCCCTGGATCCAGGAAGATCTGAATTCAAATGGGACTTTAAATATGTATTAGCTGTATGACTTGCACCAATTTTTAAAACTCTTCCTGCCTTAATTTCCTCATCTGTAAAATGAGGATCATAGTAATAATAAAAGCATCTACCTCATGAGGTTATTGTGAGGATGAAATAAATTAATATTTATCAAGCACAAGCTACTATTGAGTCTAATCCCCTCATTTTACAGAAGAGGAAACTGAGGCACCTGACTATTAAATGATTTGCCCAAGGTCACACAGCCAATTCAAATCAGAGACAGAACTTGAACGCAGATCTTCACTTACTAGCTGTGTGACCCTTGGCATGGCACTTAACCACTGTCTGCCTCGGTTTCCCCAACTGTAAAATGAGGGTAATAATACCACCGATTTCACATTGAAAACTGAAGTTCATAGCGAAATAGTAATTCTAAGGATGGTGATGATGACATCCAGATTACCTCCCTTTCCAATCATCCATTTCCAGGATGATATTTTCATACCACTTCTTACATATAAATTCACATTATCAATACACTGATCTCACCCTGTCTTTCCATAGCTCTTTGGTATAATTCAAGTCCCTGTGTACAAATCCCAGCTCTGCTACTGGTGTGATTCCATAGGTCTGTTTCCTCCAAAGAAAAACTAGAGGGTTGAACCAGATAGTCTCAGAGGTTAGATCACATGACCAGCTCTGTGGTCATATGACCTTGGGCTTCAACTGAGGCTTCCTAAACTAGAGAGTGCAGGCATTGAACTGGATCGTCTCTCAGATCTCTTCTACCTCCAGACTGATGAGACTGATTTGTAGCCATAACGCCCCTGACAGAATACTGATGTTCAGGAGTTAGATTTTTATTTCAAGGAGCAGCTTGGGATCATGGGAAGCACTGTAGGATCCCCCATATGTAATCTAAGCCTCTCTTCCTCCCCTATTCAATTTTGGATGCCATTTATAACTACCATTCCTACCCCCCGTGCCTACTTTCTTATCTCCAGCGTCTCTGAAAATGATCTACACATGCAGTGCTGGTATCCTTGATGAAAATATGAGAGGAGAACCAGAAGACCTTTACAAACCACTTTTCTATAGTAGGTTCCATATTCAGAGTCATACAACTAAGCAAGAGAAAGAGAGATTGCTTATTATTTTGTTACTTAGAAAAGCAAAGTGCAGTCCCGAAGGCTCTCCCCCTCCAAGGAGTTTCTCAAGTTTTTGGTAAACCCATACACAAATTCTTCAGGGAATGAAATGATAGAGATAACGTTACTGTGCTCCCAGTATCGATATCAAGTACAAGCCCGTTAATGGGAGAGCTGGGACTAGAACCCAGACTTCTAGACTCTCAGGCCGGTGTTTGCTCCCCTACACCATGCCGTCTCAGCAGCTGTTACTGTTTTCTTAAAGGCTGAGCCGGCTTGGGAGGAGGGAAATTTCCCCCAACAACTGGGTGCACAGAAGGGTCACGATTTCCTGTTTTCTCTCTTTTCCTCTCTTTTTATTGTGAAGGCAGTGGGTCTGAGCCCAGAGCCTGGAAGCCACCTGCTCTGTCTGCCCACATCCCTACCTGATGGCAACCTGGGGGCATAACCTCCAAGTGCCCCAAGCCAGCAGTCAAGGCCAAACCCAACCGTGGCCACTATGGCCAACAGCCATCTGAGTGCGAAGGGTCAGGGATCAGAGAAAGGTGCAATCCCTTCCCACCTGGGTCTGAGAATCGGACACAGGGTTCCACTTCCTACAAGTGCTGGTCTTCAGACTCCTATCGCCAACACCAAATGATGCTTATCTTGGCCCTTTTCCATTTTAGACGAATTGAATTATAGACTTTCAGAACCAGAAGATCCCTTAGAACGTGGAATATGAGAGTTGGGAAGGACCTTAGTCCCCAGAATGTCAGTCTTTGAGTAGAGAATGTGAAAGGTGGGTGGGACCATAGAACTGAGAATACAGAACCTCCTGGGACCTTAGACCAACTCCTTCCTTTTATGACTCAGGAAACTGAGACTAGGAGAAGAGAAAGGACTTATATGGAACAGAGTAAGGACAAGAACCCAGATCTCCTGACTCCCAGTCATAGGACCCATGAATCAGCAAACGTTGGAGCCTAGAGATCCCTTGCTTCTTCCAGTATGCCCAGCTGACCCTTGGCATTTGCCCTTTCCTCAAGCAGACAGAGCCCTCTGAGTAATGGAATCTCAACTAACTGAGTCATCGATCTTCGGTGGGGTTTAGCTGAAGTAGGTACCATAAGTTTTACACAATTTTGAATTGATCTGGAGGAGCATCCAATGACATTCTAGAAATAGCCCTTGCGCTTACAATTTGTTTTCTTTCTCAGGTTTTTTTTTTTCTCCTTCTTGATTTGATTTTTCTTATGCGTCAAGATAAGTATATAAATAGATAAATAGATATGGATATAGATATATACACACATATATTTAAACATATTTAACATGTATTGGACTACCTGCCAGCTAGGGGAGGGGGTGGGGAGAAGGAGGGGAAAAGTTGGAACAGAAGGTTTTGCAAAGGTCAGTGTTGAAAAATTACCCATGCATATGTCTTGTAAATAAAAAACTATAATAAAATTTTAAAAGAAAAAGAAAAAAAAAAAAAGAAACAACCCTGGAAAATCCAGTAAATAACTGCCCTCCCAGCCGTTTATCCCACGAGGTCCCTTTGCCCTGGTCCCTGAATCTTGTGATCTTCCAACAATCTCGTTCTTTTTCTGATGCTCAGTTTCTTCCTCAGTAAAATTCAGTTCGATCAAAATAGTTTATTCCATGCTTTCTTCCCATCAAGCCCTCTGTTAGATGCCGGGGAAACAACCACAAAAACAAACCAGTTTTTGCCTTCGGGAAACTTCCATTCTACTGGGGGAAGGCAACATGACACAGCTCAATGAGTACAAACTTAGAACAAAAGCTGCCATGAAGTCATTGCCAGCTGAGGGGATCAGGGAAGGTTTGGGGGAGGACATAGCACCCCAATTGTAGCCTGACTGAAGCAAGGGCTCCAGAGAGACGGAAGGAAGCACGGTTTGCAACTCCAGCGAGGGGGGACGGGCCTACAAAAGCAAGGAATGAGACACCCTAGGCAGGGAGCAGCTAGCAGACCAATTTGACTAAGGACAGAGAATGCATGAAATACAACCAAAGGGTGAGGGGGAGCCATACTGTGAGGGCTTTAAATTTCAAGCTGAGTATTTGTATTTTATCCTAGAAACAATAGGGAACCATTTAAGATTTTAAAATAGAGGTGGGGGGTCAGGACAAGATTAGATCTCTGTTTGAGGGCTATCACTTTGACAGGAGAAGGATTGGATTGGGGTGAGAATGGAAGCCATGGGACTAATTAAGAGGCTATTGCAGAGGTCCAGGTGAGAGGTGAGGAGGGTCAGAAGGAGGACGATGGGCCGTGGCAGCCAACAGAAATGTCGGAGAGGTAGAATCAACAAGGTTCAGCGACTGAAACGGGAAAGTGGGGAAACAGATTGAGATCAGCGTCAGACATGTTGAGTTGTAGATGGAGAATCCCGGAGATGTCCAGCTGGCAGTTGGTCACGTGGAGTTGAAGAACAACATGTAAGATGAAGAACTTCTGAAGTTCAGGAGAAGGACTGGGGATGGACTGATATAACTGACAGTCATCTGGCTAGAAATGATAATTAAAGCCATACATGCTGCTGAGGTCATTCAGAGAGAAAGTGGAAAAAAAGGAGAGGAGGGTCCAGGAAAAAAAAAACAACTCGGGCAACTCTTAAATTCATAGAGCACATTATGAATCTTGACTCATCAGAGGGAACTGAGTCAGACAGAAAGGGGGAGAACCCAAAGATAGCAGCGTCACAAAAACCCAGAGAAGGGAAAGTGAGAGAAAAAACAGTGGTCAACAAGGCCAGATGATTCAAAGAAATGAAGAAGAAAAGTTGAGAAAAGGCCCCGGAGATTTGGCAAGTGAGAGATCATTGAGAGAGGTGTTTCAGCTGAGTGATGAGATGGCAAAGTCAGACTGCTGAGACTTCAGGGAAAAAAGGGAGGAAGGGGAAGCATAGAACACAGGCAGCTTTTTCAAGGGATTTGACTGGAAATGGAAGGAGAGATAGAGGATGAGAGCCAGCAGGGAGGGTTAGATCAAGAGAAGGGTTATTCAAGATGGAGACAGGGCCAAAGAGAAAGGGCTAAGAGAAAGGGAGGGACTAAAGATTAGAGAGATGCAAGTTTTGATATAAAGAATCCATCTACCAGAGGTTAGATGGGATAAATGTAGGGATAGATGAGAGGAGAGGGGATAAAAAGTACACATGGAGGGGCTGGCCTTGACAAGAAGGGCCACCTCTTCAGCAGAGACGAGTAAAAAAGGAAATAACGTGAGGGTGATGTCAAGGGATTGTGGGATGAAGAGGAGGGGAGAATATAGAGATCCTTGAGCAGAGTCTCCGTTTCTCTATAAAGTCTTCATCTGAGAGGATGGGGAGCAGAAGATAGTGTAAGAGATCAGGTGAGAAGAAAAGAGGAGTTTGAACCTGCCATTGTGTTCGATGGGCTAGTGAATCTATTAAGGGGTAAATGAATTGCCATGCTGCAGGAAGGCCCAGTTGAGATTAGATCATATAAATTGCTTGGATTTCCATAGTTCCATTTCGTAGTTCCATAGTTCATAGTTCCATATGAGTAGGAAAGTAGGAGGTGAATGGTGGAGGGACTAATCAAATGTTGGGGTTGGGCAAAGTGTGAACAGTAATAGGTCAAGGGAGCGAGACATTCAGGAATAAAGGATACCGCAAGTCCCACCTGCTGCACCGGGCCTTTTTCAGTCTCTGTGCCCTTTCCACAACGCCTTCCTACTAACTTTACCTTCCATTTACCATCTACTCCACATATATTTTATATCCACCATTTTTTTTGCATGTTATCTCCCCTCATAGAATGTCAGACACTCTTTGAAAGCAGTTGTTTTCCATTACATCCCCCCATTTAGCCCAATGTCTAGGCACATGGTAAATGCTACTGGTTTATTATGGAATCGTTCACTAAGTTCACTAATTCACTAAGACAGAGAAGGGAAGGGAATGTCGCCAGAGTAGAGGCCTGAGAAAGGACTGAGGAACAGAAAGATTAGAAGTAATGTAAGAAGAAGAAAAGGTTTGGGAGGAGCAAGAAGAGATGATCCAAAAAAGGATTTTAAGAGTGGAAGTGGATGAAGACAAGACCAAGAGTATGATCATCCCTGTATGGAGCTGAGAGCTTGGAAGGGAGGGTCTAGGGAGTTGAATAAAGGGATAGTATCATCATCTCTGTCATATCATCACACAGTACTATCAATACAGTCAAATCATTACCACCATCACTCTCACATCAATATCACTATCATATCACCTCAGCATCCTGTCACGTCACCTCCACCTCCTCCACCACATCAACGCCACCATCACATCACCTCCACCTCCTCTGCTACATCAACGCCACCATCCCCGTCACATCACCTCCACCTCCTCCACCACATCAACACCACCATCCCCATCATGTCACCTCCACCTCCTCTGCTACATCAATGCCACCATCCCCATCACGTCACCTCCACCTCCTCTGCCACATCAATGCCACCATCCCCATCACGTCACCTCTACCTCCTCTACCACAACACCACCATCCCCATCACATCACCTCCACCTCCTCCACCACATCAACGCCACCATCACATCACCTCCACCTCCTCTGCTACATCAACGCCACCATCCCCATCACATCACCTCCACCTCCTCTGCCACATCAATGCCACCATCCCCATCATGTCACCTCTACCTCCTCTACCACAACACCACCATCCCCATCACATCACCTCCACCTCCTCTGCTACATCAACGCCACCATCCCCATCACATCACCTCCACCTCCTCTGCTACATCAACGCCACCATCCCCATCACATCACCTCCACCTCCTCCACCACATCAACACCACTATCCCCGTCATGTCGCTACCACAACTGCATGTTGAAATGTCATAGGTGCTGAAGCCATCTAGGATAAGTTTCACCTGTAAGCCAAGTTCTGAATGAGCATCTAGACAAGATGAGAAACTTGGCTAGAGATGCGACTGTCAGTGAGTCCGTGAGTGAAGATGGTACCAAAAGTCACGTTGTGTTAGGGATGATGCCACAAGTGGGTAGGATGGTGATGGTGATCACAGCTAGGAGGGATATGCTGCTATTGTTTGTCCTTCCTTTGGGAAAGGGACCAATGACATCTTGGGGTGGTGTTTTGACTTGCCCATATATTGGATTTAAGTGAGGCAGAGCTGCACAAAGTCATCAGCTTCACTCTCTCTTCCTGGGTCATCCATGTCCAAGACAAAAGTCAAGCAGCCTGGGGATGCCCCAAGATGCAGAGGATAATCCTGATGTTTCCTATGGCACTCCACTGTGTGAGAGAGAGTGAGAACGAGAGCAAGAGATTGGAAATTTGTGCTGCCTTTTCCTTATTTTTTTTTTCTTTTGCTGAGGCAATTGGGGTTAAGTGACTTACCCAGGGTCACACAGCTAGAAAGTGTTAAGTGTCTGAGATCAGATTTGAATTCAGGTCCTCCTGACTTCAGGGCTGGTGCTCTATCCATTGCACCACCTAGCTGCCTTACTTTTCCCTATTCTTGAGAGAAGAATCCCTCTTTTTTTATACTTATATACCAGGACTTAGTAATCTCTGTCACATAGTAAGCATTTAATACATGCTTTTTCCTTCCCCTCTTTAAAATTAAAGAGGCAGGGGCAGCTAGGTGGCGCAGTGGAGAGAGCACCAGCCTTGAATTCAGGAGGACCTGAGTTCAAATGTGGTCTCAGACACTTAACACTTCCTAGCTGTGTGACCCTGGGCAAGTCACTTAACCCCAGCCTCAGGGAAAAAATTAAATTAAATTAAATTAAAGAGGTTACATGGCTTCAAGATTTCTTCTAGTTCTAGATCTAGAATCCTAGTGACCTTTGACAAGTCATTTCCCCTCCCTGAGCCTTAGTTTCTTACTTTATTAAATGAGGGTGTTGGGCCAGAACACATGCTGCTGAATATAGCTGGGCAAAGTCATGAAACCATGCTGATTGAGTCTATTACAAATTTGGCCTTCATAATTTTAACTGGGTTCTCACTGCAGCAAGGCAATCCTTTCACATCTCCCTCATCAATTTACTGTCCCACTCCATACAGCACATCTCCCAAACTTCTCCCATGGCTCCTTTTCCTCTCACCCTCTCCGCTGAGAACTCCGCCTCATTTTTCATTGAAAAAAATTGAGGTCATTCATGAAGAGCTCCCCCTTCTTTGGTCCTTCTTTCACATCACTCAGAGGCTTCCCCCACTATCTCCCCGTCTCACACAAAAAGGTGACCCTTCTTGCCAAGCAAACCCCTCTCCATTCACAAGGGATTCCATTTGAACCTTTCTTCAGAGTTTTGACGCACTCCCCCTCACTTATCTTTAGTCCTCCCTATCTATTGGCTACTTCCCTACAGCCAATAAACACTGCCCCCATCCTCAAAAACCCCTCATTTGATGTGGTCATCTCCAATAACTGCATCCCACCATCCTTTCTTAGCTAACCTCTTTCTTCTCACTCTTCTTGACTCAGTGGTCTGGCTTCTGACCCGGTCGTTAAGCTCAAAGAGCCCTCTCCAAAGTTCCCAGTGAGCTCGAAATTACCAAATCGAATGGCCTTTCCTCCATTCCCAGCAGCGAGGTGGTACAGTGGATAAAGTGCTGGGTCTGGAGTCAGGAAGACCCCACATCAAATCCTGTTTGAGGCTTTATGGCGGGGTCACTTAACTTTTGTCTGTCTCAGTTTCCTAAACTGTAAAATGGCGATCATGTGAGTAATAGTAGCGCTCTCCAGGGATGTTGTGAGGATCAGAGGAGATAACATTTGTAAAGTTTTTAGCAAAATTCCCAGCACATAATAGGTGCTTAATAAATGCTTATTTCCTTCCTTCCTTGTTGGACTCTGTAGATCACCTTCTTCTCCTTATTACTCTCCGGTAGATTTTGGGAGACTATTCTCTGTTCTCCTTCTACCTGACTGATCATTTCTCAGTCTCCCCTCTAGGATCTTTCCAACTATTGGGTTCCCCCCCAGACTCTCTTCTTGTCTTTCACTCAGTGGTCTGCTCCCATGGATCATCTCTATGCAAATGACTCTCAGATCTACTTAGGCAGTCCAGACTCACATCTCTAACCGCCTAGTGGACATCTTGACTAGATGTCTTGTAGACATCTCAAGCTCAATTTGTCCCAAACCAGAACTCATTCTGGACCTGAAGTCGTTCAGACTCATCTTTCTGAGTTCAAATCTGGCCTCAGTCACTAGACTTTGGACAAGTCACTTCACCCTGTGTGCCTCAGTTTCCTCATCTCTTCAATGAGCTGAAGAAGGCAATGGCAAACCACTCCAGGATCTCTGTCAAGAAAACCCCAAATGGGGTCACGGAAAGAAAGACAGGTTTAAAATGACTGAATGGCAGCAACAAGAGAATTCCAAACTTCTCTATAAATATTGGAGAAACCACCTTGCTCCTGGCCACTCAGAATTACCCCTTAGGTGTTCTCCTTGGGTTGTCACTCTGACCCTTGACCCCCGACCCCCCATATCCAATCTGTTGTTAAGTCTTGTCGATTCTACCTTCATAACATCTCTTCCATAAGTCCCCTTTTCTCCTCCGACACGGCCTCCACCCAGATATAGGCCCTCATCATTTCACACTATATTATTGCAATAACTTTCTGGGTGGTCTCTTTGACTATCTCCCCCCTTCAGTCCATCCTCTACTGAGTGATATTTCTAAAGTGCAGCCTAAGTCACCTCCTAATCTCAATTCAGTACATTCCACTGGCTCCCCATCACCTCCACGGTCAAATATAAAATCCTTCACAACCTGGTCCCCTCCTACCTTTCTAGCTTCCGTACATCTCATATTCCTCCTCTGCCTGTGTTCCAGCCACGCTACCCTCCTTGCTATTCAACAGACAATTCTCCTTATCTCTCAGCTCTGACCATCTTCTCCAGTTGTTCTCAACACCTGGGATGCTCTCCCTCCTCACCTCCTCCCCCTGGCTTCCTTCAAGTCCCTGCTAAAAACCTCCCTTCTACAGGAAGCCTTTCCTTATTCCCCTTGACTTTAATTAACTGTTGATTATCTCCAATTATATTGTCTCTCCCATCAGACTGTGTGTGAGCTCTTTGACTGCAGGGACTATTTTGGGGTATTTTTCTGCCTTTGTATTTCCAGCACTTAGCACAGTGCCTGGCAAGGAGTATGGGGAAGGAAACGAGCGTTTATTAAACACCTACTAGGTGCCAGGCTCTGTACTAAACACTTCACAAATATCATTTCATTTGAATCTCCCAGCATCCTTGAAAGAGAGGTGCTTTTATTATCCCCATTTAACAGTTGAGGAAATCGAGGCAGATGATGACTAAGTGACTCAGCTAGGGTCCCACAGCTAGTAAGTGGGTGAGGCTACTTTTGAACTCGGGTCTTCCTAACTCCAGGCCTTGAAAGGCTTGTTGTCTTGACTTGACTTGATGAACTGGAAATAACTTCAGAAGTCACCTAGTCCCTTCTTTTGTAGAGGAGGGAACAGGCTCAAGGAGGGGCCGTGCCTTACAAGGACACACACGGACTGTGTCCGAGCTGGGAATCGAAGCCCGCTAAGGGGGCACCGAGTGCCCTCCTTGCCCTCCAAGCCAGGGCGCATTTCTCAATTCTCCCAGTTCTCTGAGGAAGCCGCCTTCCTCCCCACCCAGCGAGCCCCGAAGCAGCTTGAATTGGCCATTTCTTCCTTTTCCCTGACCCCACCCCCTCTGCCTCCAGTGGGGAGGGGGCGATGTGGAGAAATCGGATCCTTTTCCAATGATCTTTTCTGAGCACAGGGGGAGGGAGAGGACCTGGAACTTGCTGATGGACGGGACCTGGTGCTGAGGCCCCTTGCTGCAGTCTGCCTGGAGCCAACAGGGGTGGGGAGAGCGAGCTCTTGTTACAGGGGACCTCTCGCCCCCCCCCACCCTTCCACAAGGCAGTTCAGCCACTTTTCCTGAGCCTGGAGAGAAGCCCTGAAAGGCTCCTGGCAACAGACAGGGGCCTTGTGCAGGGGCAGAGCCAGAGGGTGGCCTGGGCAGCCTGTGGCCAGAGGCGAACCGGGAAGGGAGGCCGGCCCTTCCCTCCCTTTGAGGGAGGGGTGAGATGAAATGTTTGAACTCCCCAGGAGAGGGCACGGAGCTGCCCGTCATGAACTGCTGGGGAGAGTGGAAAGAGCTGGGGGCTTGGAATCCTAGCACTCTAGACTGAGAGCTGGCAGGGACTTCAGAAGCCCTCCAAGTCCATACCTTCATTTTACAGAAGAAGAAACTGAGGCACAGAAAAGCAAAGGGATTTGCCCAAAGTCACCATAAAATCCTAGATCCTCAGAGGCTATTGTGGTCAGTCCCTATATTTTACGTAGGAAGAAACTGAGGGAGTTTGAAATGACTTGTCCAGGGTCTCATAGATATGTCAGAAGAGTTGGATTCAAATCCTGTCTTTGCTACTTACTATCCATGAGACCTTGGGGAAGTCACTTCCCATCTCTATTTTCAGGTTTCTCATTTGTGAAATGAGCTGAGGGGTTAGATTCAAAGCTTCCTTGTGCCACTTAAAGGCTGCAGCGGATAGAGAGCCAAGTCTGGAGCCGGGAAGACTCATCTTCCTGAGTTCAAATCTAGCCTCAGACATATACAGGGCAAGTCATTTCACCTTACTTACCTCAGTTTCCTCATCTGTAAAATGAGCTGGAGAAGGAACCCTCAAACCACCCTGGTATCTTGGCCAAGAAAACCCCAAATGACCCGACTGCAACAACCGAACGACAAAAATGCCTAAAGCTTCTAATTTGATTTTATGATCTGCTCAAGGCTAAATTCAAAAGCCACTTCTATCAAAACACAGAATCTGAGAGTTGGAAGGGACTTCCGAGGCCATACGGTCAGTACTGCACGTGATATTCCCAGCAAGTTCTCCTCCAGCCTTCACCTGAAGATGTCTGGTGAGGGGGGAACCCCACTACCACTAAGCAGGCCATTTGCCGTTTGCACGTACCTAATTGCAATGAAATGTATCTTTCCATTGAGCTGAAATTTGCCTCCCTGAAGGTTCTACCAGTGCTCTGCCCTTGGAGGCCAAGAAGAACAAATTTAATCCTTCTTTCCAGGAGACAATAATTCAAAGACTTAAAAACAACCATCGTGTCCCCTTTATGTCTTTTTCCTTCTAGGCTAAACATCAACAATTTCTTCAACTGATTCTCATAAGGTATCATCTTCAGGCTCTTCATTATCTTGACCACTCGTGTCAAGATGACCTCCAACTTATCAATGTTTTTCCTAAAATGTAGTCTCCATATAAAGGCCTGACTTGAGATGTTATTTGGAGAGAGAGAGTCCTAGATGAGGAAACTCTCTACCAATGCAGGTTTCTACCTCAATACCTATTCATAATAATTATAAATTTTAAGCCTAGGGGTAATATAATGACACCCCAAAATGAGTTTCCTTTTTTTAAGTTTTAGGGAGTTTATTTTTAGAAAAAAATTGGTTATGACTTAAGTCACAATAGCTCTGAGCCCCCAGTTGGGAAAATTCCATTATTTGGGGGCAGAGATTAAATTCTCTGCATTAATTTACATTTATATCTACTTCTAGTTAATCCCTGGTCTCTTTGTGGTTGAGGTAAAATTAGGGTGTACTGGAAAGGTTTGGATAAAGGAACTGTGGATTATATTTTAGCCTCAGGACTTGGGAGAAATTGGAGAGAGATCTAACCTTTTTCTTGGGATTTCTTTCAATCCTTGAGTAGCTGGGGCAGCTGGATGGTATAGGGGACAGAGGGCCAGGAGTCAGAGAAATTGGAGAAAGACCTAACCTTTTTTGTGGGATTTTTTTCAAACCTTGTGTAGCTGGGGCAGCTGGGTGGTGTAGGGGAGAGAGGGTCAGGAGTCAGAGAAATTGGAGAAAGACCTAACCTTTTTCATGGGATTTCTTTCAATCCTTGAATAGCTGGGGCAGCTGGGTGGTATAGGGGACAGAGGGCCAGGAGTCAGGAAGATTCATCTTCCTGAGTTCAAATCTGGCCTCAGACACTTAGGCACGCCACTCAGTTTCCTCATCTGTAAAATGAGCTGGAGAAAGAAATGGCAAAGCACTCCAGTATCTTTGGCCAAGTTCACAAAGAGTTAAGACGAGATAGTGACATCAGCCTGGAGTCTTTTGCTTCAGAGTCAGTGTTGCTCTTTATTATCGCCTTTCTCTTCCATAGTTCGATTTTACCTTCTTTTTCTCCCTCAACTGGTTGCTCTGGGACTCCAGTTCTTGGCTCAGCTCTGTATGTGTGCTCTGCTCTTTCTCCACTTGCAGCCTTCAGAATCCTCCCCCTTTTATGTCTCGCTCTCTCTGTGTCTCTCTATTTCTCTGTGTTCTCTCCTCTCTTTCTCTCTGTCTCTGTCGGTCCATCTGTCTCTTGTTCCGAGATAGATCCCTCCCTTCATACAAATTCCTCAAGGTCTGACCAAGTCCCTCACAGAACAGCTTTGATTGGTTCCAGAAGGAATCCAGACTCTGTTCACACTAGATTCTAATTGATCTATTCAGGGAAGAAATCTTTTCACTTAACGAAAGTCATTTCTTTTGAGTGAATGGGATAATCTTCCTGATTAGAAAGTGGCCTCGACATCATCTTTGGCAATTTCCTCTCAGTTGGGACAGCCAGACAGGCAACAAATATTTTTAAGCATTTATTATATGCCCAGAGTTGAGACAATGATTCAGATGTGCTCTGAACATAGAGTAGAGCTCATCACCTTTCATTCTAGACACCCTGCTTCCCAAAGTAGCTTCAGAATGATTTAGCTCTTTTGGCTGCCTTTTGATACTATTGATTCTTCTTGAACACCCTGGAGACTTTTTTTTTTTTTAACAAACTCTTGTCTAGCCACAGACTATTTTGTACTTGACCAAAGGTTATTTCATTTGTGTCTTTGTATCCCTAGCGGCTAGCACAGAGCCTGGCACAAAAGAGGCACTTAATAAATGCTGATTGATGGATTTAAGGTGATTTTTGAACCCAGGTGTGATTTTTTTTTTCATTAAGCCATATTAAATTAAATCTTGCTAGATTTGGCCCAACATTCTAGACTGTCACGATCTTTGGGATCCCGACTCTGTTATCCAGGTCGTTAACAATCCCATTCAGCTTTGTGTAATCTGTAAATCTGATAAGCCTGTTACTGAAGGCATTGTCAGCCATTTCTACCAAGCTATTAAGAAAATTGTTAAAAAAAACATTTCGCCAAAATCGGTCTTCTATTCCATCTGGCATCGATCTAGACCTGTTGCCTTTGGCCTTTCAACCAGTTTGAAATTGTCCCATCTCTTAGCTCACAACCCTCCATTTTGTCCACAAGGATAGATACGCATGGATAAATCCAGGCAGTAATAATAGCCAACATTAATATAATACCTACTATGTGCCAGGCACTGTGATAAGCACTTTACAATAATTATTTGACTGTCCCATTGACCTTGGAAGGAAGGTATTCTTATTATCCCCATTTTACAGAAGAGGAAAGTGAAATACACAGAGGTTAAGTGACTTCATCCTGGTTAAGAAATATGTAAGACTAGCTTTTTTAATATACACCTACTATGTGCCAGGAATTGTGATAAGCACTTTACAATAATTATTTGACTCTCACATCGACCTTGCAAGGAAGGTGTTCTTATTAATCCCCATTTTACAGAAAAGAAAAGGGAAAGACACAGAGGTTAAGTGACTTCATCCTGGCTAAGAAATATGCAAGACTGAAATTTTTAATATACACCTACTATGTGCCAGGCACTGTGATAAGCATTTTACAATAATTATTTGACTGTCCCATTGACCTTGGAAGGAAGGTATTCTTATTATCCCCATTTTACAGAAGAGGAAAGTGAAATATACAGAGGTTAAGTGACTTCATCCTGGTTAAGAAATATGTAAGACTAGCTTTTTTAATATACACCTACTATGTGCCAGGAATTGTGATAAGCACTTTACAATAATTATTTGACTCTCACATCGACCTTGCAAGGAAGGTGTTCTTATTAATCCCCATTTTACAGAAAAGAAAAGGGAAAGACACAGAGGTTAAGTGACTTCATCCTAGCTAAGAAATATGCAAGACTGAAATTTTTAATATACACCTACTATGTGCCAGGCACTGTGATAAGCATTTTACAATAATTATTTGACTGTCCCATTGACCTTGGAAGGAAGGTATTCTTATTATCTTCATTTTACAGAAGAGGAAAGTGAAATACACAGAGGTTAAGTGACTTCATCTTGGCTAAGAAATATGTAAGACTGTTTTTTTAAATACACACCTACTATGTGCCAGGCACTGTGATAAGCACTTTACAATAATTATTTGACTGTCCCATCGACCTTGGAAGGAAGGTATTCTTATTATCCCCATTTTACAGAAGAGGAAAGTGAAATACACAGAGGTTAAGTGACTTCATCCTGGCTAAGAAATATGTAAGACTGGCTTTTTAAATATACACCTACTATGTGCCAGGAATTGTGATAAGCACTTTACAATAATTATTTGACTGTCACATCGACCTTGGAAGGAAGGTATTCTTATTATCCCCATTTTACAGAAGAGGAAAGTGAAATACACAGAGGTTAAGTGACTTCATCTTGGCTAAGAAATATGTAAGACTGTTTTTTAAATACACACCTACTATGTGCCAGGCACTGTGATAAGCACTTTACAATAATTATTTGACTCTCACATCGACCTTGGAAGGTAGGTGTTCTTATTAATCCCCATTTTACAGAAAAGAAAAGTGAAATACACAGAGGTTAAGTGACTTCATCCTGGCTAAGAAATATGTAAGACTGGCTTTTTAAATATACACCTACTATGTGCCAGGCACTGTGATAAGCACTTTACAATAATTATTTGACTGTCCCATTGACCTTGGAAGGAAGGTATTCTTATTATCCCCATTTTACAGAAGAGGAAAGTGAAATACACAGAGGTTAAGTGACTTCATCCTGGCTAAGAAATATGTAAGACCGGATTTAAACTGAGGCCCATCTGCAGCATTGTGTCCATGGGGCCACTAGATTAGGTAGGTTATAGCTCGAGCATTGCCTGATCTACTCCTTTAGTAAAGTTGTCCAAAGAAGGCGACTGAGCCAATCTGTCCTAAGCTCTTCCCGACAGAGCCCAGAGAGTTCCTTGTGACGGCTGCGTCTTTTTCTCGAGGTAACACTAGCCATCCCTAATAATCTGCTCTCGATTTTTCTTCTTCGTGAAGCCTTCCTTGTTCTCCCCCACCCGGAAATGATGGGCCGGAGAAGCAAATGGCCAACCACTTCAGTATCTTTGCCAAGCAAACTCTAGATGGGCTCACAAAGAGTCAGATTTGAACAGAGGGACTTCTTTTCCTGATCTCCCACCACTGCCTGCTCCTCTTAATACATGTACTGTATTCTCATTTGTATCCCATTTATTTGTATATGTCTTATCATCTCTGTTAGATTACATGTGATCTGAAGGCAAGGTTTGGGTCACTTCCAATCCCAGTTGGTTCTCAAGTACCTAGCTCTATGGGAGGCAGATAGTAGATAGAATATTGGACTTTCTTGCAAGACAGCTGCGTCTGTGACCTGTTCTTATCAGCTGGGTGACCTTCAGAAAATCAATTTCCTCATCTGTAAAATGGATTACTTGTGACTATCTAACTTCCCAGGATTGTCGAGGATCAAACTGTGCTGGTCGGTGGGGGAAGATAGAACGATGATTAAGACGTCGTCCTATCCTTGCAAAAGCTCACGGTGGAGGTGGGGGGTACCGGATGGAGGAGAATTTGGTTCTTTTTCCCTCTTGATTTTCCCATGTCCCTCCCAGAGCTGATTTTTAACCAGGGAGGAGCCTTGCATGAGTTTCCAAAAGAAGCCTGTGACATAGCGTCTAGTAAGGAGACTTTGGAAGAGGGAGAACACATAATTAGTGGAACTCATTTAGCCCATCAGTGCTTATCAACCCAGGTGAGACAGAAGGTGTCTTTACACTTCTCCATAGCCCCCCAAGATAATCCTGAAAACAGGCAACCCTTGGAGCAAGGGCATTGGTGGAAAGGAGTCCAGGCCAGTGGGAAGTCGGGAAACACATGGCCTGGGGAATTGTTGATGCATCTCAGTAGGGAGAGGCTTTCCAGACAAATGCAATGCAAGGCAAACTGCATGCAAATGATTACTGGCTCAGTCTGAGGCAATCCACAGTGAAGTTATTTCAGGGGACAAAGGGCTCTAATGGGACTCCTCTAGGCCTTTATCAGCAAAGGAAGAAATCTTCCTTAGGAATAATTCCCTCCCAGCTCGATTTGGGACTCTTGACACTTTTCCACTGTCACAGCTGCTTTCTCATCCCGGAACATCCTGGGAGAGGTTTTCCTCCCATTAGGGATGCTCTCCCACTATCCATTTTGGACAGAGGCCAGTTGTCCTTTCCTCTCTTGCTTTTGCTTCTGCTTCTATGGGCTTTCACTTCTCTTCCTCCTCTCCTCCTCCCCTTTTTTTTTGGGGGGAGGGGGTCTTCCCCCATTAGAATGTAAGTTCTTGTATCTAGGTATATTGTAACACATGTAAAATGTATGGGATTACCTGTCATCGGGGGGAGGGAGTGGAGGGAGGGAGGGGATAATTTGGAAAAATGAATAAAAAAAAATTAAAAAAAAAAAAAAAAAAGAATGTAAGTTCTTTAAGGGCGGTGTCTCTGCTTGCCAGGATATCTCCAGAGCTTTAGCCCAGAGCCTGGCCCATAGCATGTGCTTAATAAACAATACAAGTTTATTATAAATATAGGATAATATTTGATTATTAAATTTATTTTAATCGATATGAATCTATTTGTCATATTTATAGAATACTAGATAATAAAATGTTATATGATCGATAATGAGAAATAATAAACTATTAAAAGAATCCAAATAAATCAAATCAAAATCAAAAATCAAAAAAGTTGGCCAATACCAACCGCCTAAACGTAAAAATACACATGCGTGCACATGTAAACACCCAGACTCGTGCATTTTGTGGGCATTTCTCTGAGACTTCATTTCCCACAATTCTGAGTGAGCATTGCTATGGAGAGAGAGTCTCTGTACTCCGGTTTCCAGAGAACTGTGCACTGGGACATCACCAGGCAAGCTCTTTGATTGATGGAGAGCAGCTATCTGGGGGGAATTTTAAAAGTCAGCAGCTTGAGCCTGGGGGTGAGCCGAGCTGGGAATTGAGTGACATAACACGGGGAGGCAAGCTGCAAACTGCTGGGAGTGGGAGGCCCGTGTGGAACACTATGGTATCTTGGGGCCGGGAGTTACGGCTGGACCGTGATACTCCCCGAGCTAAGGTCAAAGGTGTTGGCTGGGTTCCAGCCTATGAAAAAGGCTCAGGGCAGCAGTCCAAATGGCAGATGACAATACCACATGCTTTAGGCCTTTACCACTGGGACCTGAGGTCCAAAGTCACTATGGACCCAATGCCTTGGGACTCAGAGGGATTAAAGGGGAATTCCATTTTAATCACTTCTAAGAGCAGCTCCAGCTCAGCAGCCCTCCTTTTCTCTCTACTTCACGGGAATCAAAATGGGAGCTAGAGCAAGGAAGTGACTTCCTTCTGGCCCTCAAAACTAATAATTGTCTAACGGGCCATTGGACCTGAAAATCAGAAGCCGTGTCCTTAAGGCATGGCTTGGCCGGTGGCTGGTGCACAATGTGACTCTGGCGAAATGCTTTCAGATTTACCGTACGCCGGGTTAAGAAGAGATGATCTCGAAGGTCCTGCCTTGCTCTTGAAATCTATGGTTCTACATTTTATAAGGGCAAATTAGATGACCACCCAAGGGTACATTATATAAGACACAGCCCTACCCTTGTAAAAGCTCACAGTGGAGGTGGGGGATGATGGAGGGAGGAAAAGTTGGTTCTTTTGTGTGTAGAGAGAGACGTGTATACATAAACAAACACACGTGTATGGCCACATAGTAACACATGCATGTATACACACATGTGTCACGTGCCTGATTGGCACACGGTGTCTGTGACATGGATCTACAGGCCACAGCACACACATAGGTACATGCGTGTGTAACTGCACACACATAGATCACACACGTAGAGCCAGGAAGTGCTCTTCCTAGTGTGCACACGTTCGTGCATATGCACATTCACTGGGAGCCTGAAGCAGCGGATCCCTCCGGAGCACACATGGCCCACGAGCACGCATGCTTTGCATGCACACACAGGGGCTCGCAATGGAACCCAACAGTGATTCAGCTCCATCGCAGCAGCTGTGGGCTGGTGTTTGGGTTATTTCAGGCTTTGGGGGTTCCTTTTTAGCTTTTGCAGTTGGTGTCTGTGATATAGAGAAGTCTGTCCTTCCCTCAGAAAGGGAGGGAGGCTCACGGACCTTGTGCCCCCAGAATGCTCATTTCCAAAGCAGGAACTGCCGGTAGTGACAGGCCAGAAATGGTGGGGGGAAGGGGGAAGCAGATGTGTGCTGATCAAAGCAGTGTTCCCACCCCAGAATAGGTCCCCTCTTGTCTGCCGCCATAGCAATCAAAATAAACACCTCCACAGAGATGCTGCCACCAAGGCAGGGAAGCAGTCTAGAGGGGAGGTCCCTTCCAGCTCCAGCACTCCATATTTTATGTTCTTTGTTCTAAGGCCCCTCCCAGCCCTACCATTCCATGTTCTAAGGCCCCTTTCAGTTTTGCCATTCTATGTTGTAAGGCCCCTCCCAGCTCCGACCTTCGGAATTCCAAGGCTCCTCAGAGCTCGGCTTTTCCATCTTTCCTGGATGCCATGAAGGGTATCAGACTTCTCATCTTTCCATCTGTGTCCTAAATGGCATCCCTGGACCAACTGGTGGCAATGTCTACTTCATTAGGAGCCAAGAACAGACTGGAGTCGGGGCTATACAAGGAGCCCAGGGAAGCTATTAGGCCTTGCCTAAAGAGAATTGTTTCAATATTCCTCAAATGGGAAAAAGGGTTCCCTGCTCTCTGTGGTTGTATTTACTCTTACTGGCTCTACACAGACATATGTCTTTGTGGGAGATTGTGTTACCGACTTTGGGGAGGACATTTTGTACAAACTGTTCTTCTATCACCTTCATAAATGCTCTTTTTAAAAAGCTACTTAAGAATGGCTAACTAAATGATTCTCAGCTGATAAACATAGGAGAAGACATAAGGGGGGGCTAATATTAGAGAACCACACCTGACTCTTTAGGGGAACCCTATGAACCCAGAGAGAAATATGTAGCCAAGCTCAGAGAGATGAATTATCTATGGGAGTCGGAGTGGGAATTGGGATAAATATGCTCACAACTCATATGGGCTACATAGGTATACAGACATATGTCGTTTTGTTGCTCTTTATCGCACTTTGCTGATAGTGCGTCTTTTACAAATAGAATATTTGTGGCAACTCTACATAGAGCAAGTCTGTTAGCGCCATTTCTTCAACAGCATCACATCAGTTTCACATCATTTTTGTGTCACTTTTCATAATTCTCTCAATATTTCAAAGATTATTATTGTTATATTTATTATGGTGATCCATAATCTGTGATCTTTGATGTTACCACTGTACTTGTTTAGAGGCACCATGAACAGTGCCCATATAAGATAATTGTGTGTTCTAAATGCTTCACCTACCAACTGTTCCCCTATCTCTCCCCCTCTTCTCACATCTCTCTTTTCCTTGAGATACAAAATTATTGAAATTAGACCCATTAATAACCCTACAATGGCCTTTAAGTATTCAAGTGAAAGGAAGAGACAATCAATGCAGCAGATCTTTCTGCTGTCTTACTTCAATTGCCACGGCCACTCCAACCTTCAGCAGCCATCACCCTGATCCATCAGCAGCCATCGATACTGAGGCAAGACTCTCCACCAACAGAAAGACTTGCTGAGGGTTTAGATGAGGGTTAACATTTGTTATTAATGAAGCATTTTAAAATTAGAGCACGTACATTTTTAGACATAATACTATTGTACGCTTAATAGACTACCATAATTTTTATATGCTATTATATATAGTATTATATAATATTATTATATACTTAATAGATTACCATAATTTTTATATGCCCTATGGAAACTGAAATAGTCCTGTGACTTGCTTTATTGCGATATTCATTTTATTGCCATGATCTGTAATTGAACCCACAAAATCTCCAAGATATACCTGTATACAAAATAGACTTTTTTTCAGAGGGAGGGCAGTGGCAGCTGAGGGGATCTGGAAATGATTTATGGAGAAGGGAGTGCTTAAACCAAGTCTTGAAGGAAGCCAGGGATTCTGAAAGGCGGAAGGGAGGAACAAGTGCATTCCAGGCATATACAGCCAACACTGTATTGGAAAATGAAGGGCCATGTGTAAGAAACAATAAGGATTCAGTTTAATTGGGTAGTTACCTGTGTGAAGGTGAGTATGTAATGTATTCTAAATTCAGGAAAGTATATAATAGCATATAAATATATATAAATATAAATAGTATATAAAAGTATATAATAGCCAACTTATGAGGGGGTTATGAATGTCAAGCATAAGAGTTTATATTGATCGTAGAGGGAGCTATTGAAGTTTACTGAGCAGGGGAGCGACAATCTCATTGGCAGCAGTGTAGAAAATGTAATGGAGTGAGATGAGACTTGAGGCACAGATGATAATTAGGAGATTCAGGTGAGAGATGATGAGGGTCTGAACTAGGACCTTGACTGTCTGAATGGAGAGAAAGCTACATATGTGAGAGATATCATGGAGGTGACAATTATAAGATTTGTCAACTGAATGGATGTGTTAGGTGAAGAAGAATGAGAAATCCAAAGTTACATTAAGGTTGTGAATCTAGGGAAATAGAAGGAGATTGATACCATTGACAGGAATAGAGAAATTCAGGAAAAGAGTGGATTTGGGAGAAAAGATTGTTCTATTTCAGATATGCTGACTAGGTTGCCTTCGAATTTATTTCCAGATAGAACTTATAAAAGGCTCAGATCCAAGAGTGGAATTACAAGGCCTTGCATGGGCAACATCTGTATGTACTTAGGCCACAAATTATGTCGACAAAGAAGTGTCAAATAAATAAATGAGTCGCACAGATTTGTTTATGGAACTAGGAAGGTTTAAGATGAACCAGGTCATTGCCACTAGAAATTACCAAGGGGCTGTCCTTAAGGAGCCTAGATTGAAAGATTGGTGGAAATCATGCAAGAAAATGACAGAAGATACATAATACACTACAATCTGAAAAAAAAACCCAGCATCTATTGAATACTTAGCAAGATTTGACCTGGGAGCCAGAATTATACATCAGAAGCTCATAATCTTTCGTGGACTATCAGATGACAAATCCCCAAACTATTGATATAGATCTCACAATATTTTTTTAAGAACTGACTGATTGGGGCAGTTAGGTGGCACAGTGGATAGAGCACTAGCCCTGAATTCAGGAGGACCCGAGTTCAAATCTGATCTCAGATACTTAACACTTCCTAGCTGTGTGACCCTGGGCAAGTCACTCAACCCCAGCCTCGGGGGAGGGGGGGAATTAAAAAAAAAAACAACAACAACAAAGTGACTGATCGACAGTACTAGAACTGGAACATTAGCACATATTGACTGGTTGGTTACAATTGCACAGACATAACACTGTTCCATGGAAGCTTAGGAACGGCTTTGGAAATAGATGTTCTTCCTTTGAAACAACAACAAAATTTGGTTCTGCACATATATATTGTACCAAGCATATACTATAAGATATTTAATATGTATGGGAATGCCTGCCATCTAGGGGAGGGGGTGGAGGGAAGGAGGGGAAAAATTTGGGACAGAAGGGAGTGCAAGGGATAATGTTGTAAAAAAAATTACCTATGCATATGTACTGTCCAAAAAAAGTTATAATTATAAAATTAATTAAAAAAAGACTTCACTTCTCAAACACACAAAAAAAATAAAAATAAAAATTGTACTAGAAATTTATCAAGCTTTATCAAGTTAAATTTAATATCTCAAAAAAACCCTAAAGCTTTATGCAATAAACGTCTCAATTTCACATTTTCACATTTAAAAGAAAATTCCTCAAGAAAAATAAATAAATGAAAAGCATGCTTAAAAAAAAAAAAAAAAAAAAAAAAAGGAAATAGATGTTGCCATACCAAGTACTTCTATGATCTCCAAGTCTCATGGAACAAAATGTTTCCAAAACATAGAGACTGAGAAGAATTCAAAACTATATGGGCCAGAAGACATAAGCGTCATGATCTCATCTTGTCTCCTCCCTTAATTGTACCCGGGATGCTTTTAGTGACCCTGCAGAAGATAAGTTACATCCCAATGCTCCGATTCAATTACAAAAAGCGGTTATTTTAGGCACCTATGTAATCGATGACTGGGAAATACAATTGAGTTGACATAAATACCAGATCTGTGATTTTGTTGCTATAGGTGGGGGATTCTGGCTACAAATGTAGCCTGATACTTTCTCTGTAACTTCTAGTCTTAGAGAGGTCCCTGGAGGACTGAGAGCTGAAGTAATGGGATCATACATGCAATAAATATAGGTAGGACTTGAACCCACGTCTTCTTGGTTTGGAGACCAACACTATCCATTAAGTCATGCTTTTCTCTAATAAGTCTTCATAGGAATCATAGATATAGAGCTGGAAGGAACTTCAGAAGCCATGAAGTTCAACCCCTACTTTTTACAGAGGAAGAAACCGAGGCACAGAAGGCTGCTCAGAGTCATACAGTTTGTAAGAGTAACAATCTGCAGAACTTGAAATGATGAAAGGATAACAATAAAGTGACTTGTCCCGGGGCCATTTCTAGCTGATCTCCATAGAACAAGAAAAGAATAATTTTTTTATAATTACAACAATAAACAGTGATAGGTCCCACTTCTATATTGCTCCTTACAGTTTACAGAACATTTTGTCACAGTTCCCTCCCCCACTATGAGGTTAGTGGTGCAAGGGTTATTATGGATATTTTATAGATGGAGAAACTGAGGCTCACAAACTGCTCACCTAAGTTCATGTAAGACAAGAACTTGAGCTTTGAGTCCGGTGCCACGGCAGGGGCTCTGGGTGCTCTGCATCCTGTTAGCTTGGATCGAGGAGGGGGCTGGTGTCCCTCCATCCCTATCGAGTCTGTTAGCAGCGCTTCAGCCAATTGTGGTAGCTTCCAGACTCCTCAGTCTCATGCCCATCCCGGTGCCCATCCCTGCTATTGTTGAGCCACTACGGCCTTTGTGAACATTTTTTCCCTGCCCCCTCCCTGGAACTTTATCCTAGGAGTTGCTTTAAGCAGTGGAAAGGACATTGGACAGAGCAGCAAAAGACCTGGAATGAACTCTTGGCTGCCAGTTACTAGCTGTGTGACCTTGGGTAAGTTATTTTACCTCTTCCCAAGATGCCTACAGAACAGAGGGCTCCGATCCCATGAGCAGAAATTAAAGGGAGTCATTCATCCCATGCAAACAGTAGACTAAAGCATAGCGTCTGATGCCTGTGAGTAGTTAGCATAAAGGCCAATTCTGAACCTGGCTCCTAAGTGGTGCTTCTGAACAACAATGGGATAATGCTTCTGAGATAGAGATTTGAACTCTGCTCTTCTTGATGGCAGGCCCAGCATTCTATGCGCAGAGCCACCTGACTGCCACCAAGGCAAACAGAGGTTAAATGACTTGTCCAGAGTCACACAGCTAGATTTGAACTCCAGTCTTCTCCATGTCGGGCCCAGACTCTATCCTTTGTGCCTGCTGCTTGAAAATCTGAAATTCGGTCTTCAGTCATGTTCTAGATGAGTTAACAGCGACGAGTCAAAAAGACTAAAATATCTTTACTCGAACTGAAAGCTCTTTAAACAAGCCTTTCACAGTTTTCAAAATATATTCATCGTATGGAATGATTTTCCAGTGGATGCTTATTTTTTCTTTGCAAAGAGATCTTGTTTTAGGGGTGTGGCCTATATTCAAGGTCAGCCAATATTTGGACCAGAGCTCTGTTTCCTGTAATTGCTTACAAGGGACACGGTTACTGGCAGCTGGCCCTGAGCTTCCTCAGTGTGACAGCCTGTAATATAAGCCACAGAGGACGGCTAGCCTAGATCTTTTGCTCGCCGTTGCTTCCACGGTGGCCATTGCTTTCGGGACCACATGGACGAGAGCCCATTTTGAAAGGCTCTTTTCCGTTCTCTTGCGTTCCCAAACTCCACCCCAGTCCACACACCGAGTTCACTTACCTACATCCTTCTGCTCCTCCTCTGTCAGGAAACACTGAAAACAAAACAAGGAGAAGAATTAAGCTCACTTCCTTTGCCTCAACAGCCCAAGCCCTTGTGCTGCTGTCACTCCTAACTAGAGATCTCCCAGAATTCAGGGCTCATGGACATGCTGAGCAGTGCAGAGCCCTATGGCCGGGGAGGAATTGGTGTTATACTGGCTGTCTATGTGGCCCATAAGCCCTAGTGGATACAGAGCCAGCTCTGAAGCCAGGAAAACCAGGGTTCGAGTCACACTTCTAGCTGTACCATCCAGAGACGTTTCCCCTCTCACTGCCTCAGGAACCTTTCTAAAACTACATACTGCGGGGCAGGAATCAGCACTGGAAGAGGGCATTTTCTCACTAGGAGTTCCCTATACCGACAAAATCACAGTCCAGACCAAAAAAAAAAAATCCTTAGCATAGAATCGATCATCTTGGAAGAAGATCATCATGTCCACACAACCGCCTTCAGGCTAATACTAATTAATAGCTCGCATTTCTATCTTATGTTAAGATTCACCAAGACCTTCCTTCATAATAGCTTTATGAAGAGCCTGGAGCTTAGAGAGGTTCAGAGCCATATCCATGGTCACACAAAGGCAGGATCTGAACCCACGGCTCCTGAGTCCAAGCTCGGCATTCTTTCCCCGAGCCAGGCTACCACTGTGGCGTAGGTTTGGCCATAGCATTTGTCAGGATTACAATCCTCCACCTCCATTATTAGAGTCACTCGACACAATAGCTCGGTGAGACCTTAGAAAGCTTCCAGCCCAAAGACTCCATTTCACTGAGGAGAGGAGAAGATGGAAGCTCGTTTCCCGATTCCATTACCTCTCATTCCTTATTATCTAGGCAATGTCTGCTATTCTAAGGGAATACTTTGCTAAGGTGAATGTTTTCCAAGAAATAGATTTCATTGATATTTTTGTTTTTGACATCAACTATATTTGCCAGCGTATCCCTCCCAGAGAACACTTGTTCAGTCATTTCAGTCATCTTTGACTCTTTATGACCCTGTGGAACGTAGCACGTCGTCGCTGTCCAGGGGGTTTTCTTGGCAAAGGTACAGGAGTGGTCCGCCATTTCCTTCCCCAATGGCTGAAGGCAAAAAGAACTTAAGTGATTTGGCCCAGCTCATGCAGCTAGAAAGTTTCTGATGCTGGATTTGAACTCAGGTCTTCAGGACTCCAAACCAGAGCTCAAATTTTTGATAAGGGAGCAGAACTACAAAGGATCTAGGTGGGGCCAGAGAGGGGCGGACCAATCGGGAGAGGGGAGAGGACCAGCTGGCAGGAGATACCCTAGAAAGGGCAAAGAATGATGGGGCCAAGCTTAGCCCCCGAGATGAGTCAACCTCCCTTTCTTCCTTGCAGTGGTGAGGGACTAGGGGGAAACACTGCATATGCTACCAGAGCCTGTCCATGGAATAAAAATACATGGAGTTGTTTTTTTGTTTTTTGTTTTTTGTTTTTTTGGTTACAAGGGAAAGAGATGGGAGAATTGAAGGTGATATTAAAAAAAACTGTAATAAATAATGGAAAGAAGGGAGGAAGCAAGGCAAGGAGGAAGGAAGGAAGGAAGGAAGGAAGGAAGGAAGGAAGGAAGGAAGGAAGGAAGGAAGGAAGGAAGGAAGGAAGGAGGGAGGGAGGGAGGGAGGGAGGGAGGGAGGGAGGGAGGGAGGGAGGAAGGAAGGAAGGAAGGAAGGAAGGAAGGAAGGAAGGAAGAAGGAAGGAAGGAAGGAAGGAAGGAAGGAAGGAAGGAAGGAAGGAAGGGAAGGAGGAGGGAAGGAAGGAAGGAGGGAAAGAAGGAGGGAAAGAAGGAGGGAAAAGAGGGAGAAAGGAGGAAAGGAAGGGAGGAAGGAAGGAAGGAAGGAAAGAGAGAGAGAGAGAGAAAAACAGAGAGAGACAGGGACACAGAGACACAAAAACAAAGACAGAGAGACAAGAGAGCAAACTCTTTCATTTTACAAAGGAGGAAACTAAGGCCCAAGGTGACTCATCCAAGGCGACATGGATTAATTTCAGAGGTAAGATCTTCCCCTCCTGCCACTCCAAAGTCACCAGGATGCTCCTACATCTAAGCTCCCCACTGTCTCTAAGAGACCCAGTCCACTTGGTTTGGGTCCCGGCTCCGGGCTGCCACAGGGCAGGAAGCCGGGTGGTGTGGGCCATGCTGCCTTTTGCTTGGATGAATGAAATCTGTTGTGGAATAATGAGTGCTCATGTCAGGGTTGGAAACAAGGTGGGAGATGGGGGAAGGCAGGAGAGAGCTGAGAAAAGCAGGAAGGAGAGCTCCCAGGAGAAAAGATTTGAGGAGGCAGAGAGGGTCACGAGATCACACACACACACACACACACACACACACAGTCACAGATTTAGAACTGGACGGGACCCTCAGAGACCAGCTAGTTTAACCCCTTTGTTGTACAGATGAAGAAACTGAGGTCCACAGAGCTGAAAGGACTTGCCAAGGGTCACAGATCTAGATGGAAGGGTCTTTAGAGGCCATCTAGTCTACCATGCCCCCTCCTCATTTTACTGAGCCCCAGTGAAGTAAAGTGACTTGCCCAAGGTCATGCAGGCAGCAATTTGGGTAGGAAAGCCTTTGCTAACTCAGGCTGGACTCTGGAGGTCCCCAGTGCCCAAAGTGGGGCATCCCTGGTTGTAGCATGCTGGGGGTAGGGTGTGCAATGCCAACCCTATCCTTCCCAGCCTGAGTCAGAGCAGAGCTCTTCAGATCTCCGGGAGAAGACTGAGAGCTTTCAGGCCCGCCAGGCTCCTCCATGGCCTCCTTCCGGGCCTCCTTCCTACCCCAGTGCCACGGGGGCCCAGGCTCGGGGCCACGGTCACAAGACCACATTCTTCACATTCCGGCGGCTCTGGCCACCAGCCCACCTCCCCCAGCCTTAATATGCGGCGGCACAGAGGAGGCTTTCTTCCCGGCGTGGGGCTGCTTGCTGGCGCTGGCCAGCTCTAGTGTGGGGAGGGGTCCCCAGATGAGCCCACTGGGCTACCCTTCCAGGTCCTCCCTGGCTGACCAGGAGTGCCGTGTCTGTCTGAACCCGGGGGAGCGTGCGGGACTCTTGAGTGGGCCCGGCGCTGCGGTCTCCCTCCAAGGCCATTCCTCCTCCCTGGCCCATATCTACTGGTCTGCCCCTGGGGTTGGAAGCCTCAGTGTCCCGTTTGGGTGCTTTCCGCTCCCTCAACCCCTGCAGACAGACACCGTCTCCTCAAGGGCCTCTGTGCCAGCTCTGTGTGCTCCCCCACTCTCACCTGGCCTCCCACGGGGTTTCCCGGCCCACCTTTCACAGCAGTGCCCTACCAGCCTTCCTCATGAGGCACTGGGGCCGAAGGGCATAGAGCAGTCAATCTGGACGCAGAGGATCGGGTCTCCCACCTCCTATCCCTGTCATCTGGGGGGAGCCATTTTGGGGAACCAACATATCCGCCCTAAGCAGGAGGCTGAACAATCAGTGGTTTTGTTACTGACGGGTCTGCATAATGGCGGTAGAAGAGAGAACTAAGGCTTCACGTGACGTGTTCCTTTTGCCCTTTCCCTGGGTTTACTTGAGCATCAAAAAGCATTATGGGAGCTGAGGGGAGCCTCTAGATACCAGCCCTCACACACTTCCCGTGGGACTTTGTTGAGTGGAATACCTGAAGTGGGTTTGGGGGTGCAGACTGACAATTAGGGGTCTCATAGGATCTAGAAGGAACTTTGTAAACCCCAAGTCAGATTGGAGGCTGGGGCCAGGGGCCTCGAGTGAACAGCAGGAGCAAAAAAGAGTGCAAAGATGGAAAAGAGCCATCGTTTGTCTAGAGCCTGCAATGTGTTAAGCGCTCTAATTTGGTCTTCACAACAACCTGCAAAACACTATCATTACCCTCCCCACCTTTTTTTTTTTTTTTTTTTAACAGTTGAGGAAACTAAAGTGATTTTCCCAGGGTTAGTAAGTGTCCGAGGTCAGATTTGAACTTGGGTCCTCCTGAATCCAGGCCACTGTGCAGCCCAGCCACCTTTTGAAGAACCGGTTTAACCTTACCACAGGAGTTTCGGTTTTTGTCATTGTTGTTTTTCTAGTTGACCTGTGTAGGCTGCGCACTAAAACAGCTTTAGTTCTACCCCTGCCAGGGGCCGTTATGCCCCCGCAGATGGAGCAAAGAGCAGTTGAACACTCATGAGGCTGACAGGGTGACAAAGGTCTCCAGAGGCATCACAACCTCCCCTCCCCCTCCCAGAGAGAGGAGCATGATGGACATCAGCAAAGGATGCTTTGGAGTAGTCCCAACCACCCATACTTCCCAGTAGCATATGTTCCTATAAATGTGCCCTTCATCTATGTACTTTGACCCCGCATGTGTCTGGGACGTGTGCCCCTTTACATCTCCTTTCTCCAGTTTAGGCCCACAACTTCTCTCACTTGGGCCGTTACGTATCCTCCAGTGGGCCTCCCGATGCCTCCGACCTCCAACTCCAATACATCTTCCACACAGATGCCAAAATGATTTTCCTGAAGTCTGAGTCTAGACACGGCATCCTCTACTCAGTAAACTCTAGTGGCTCCCTATCACCTCCAGGATCAACTATAAAGTCTTCACTTTGGCTTTTCAAGCTCTTCTCAACCTGCATGCTTTCCCCTTTCTGGTCTCCTCCATGCACTCTGCGGTATGGTCACATTAGCTTTCGTGCCATTCCTCACACAGGATACCTCATCTCCTACCTCCGTCCCTTTGCTTTAGCTGTGCCCCTTGCCTGGAATGCTCCCCCCCCCCTGCCTTTTAGAATCTCAATCCTGCAATTCAATTCAAATGTTACTCTCCCATAGGACGGCCCTACTGGTCTCCTCGGAATTGCTCTTTCCTCTCTATGTGTATCTTATGTATCCCGATGTATGGCACACGGTTCCCTCACTGCAATGGAAACTCCTTCAGGGCAGACACTGTTTTGGCCTTTCTTTGCATCTCCAGTCCCTGCTTCATAAAGAACTTAATAGGGAGTGAGGAGAAAAAGATAGGGAGGAGAGGAAGAGAAGGAAGAAAGGGAAGGAAGAAGGAAAGGAGGAGGAGAGAGATGGGAGAGAGAGAGACAGAGACAGAGAGAGAGGGAAAAAAGAGACAGACAGAGAGACAAAGAGACAGAGAGACAGAGACAGGGAGAGAAGAGAGAGAGAGAGAAGAGAGAAGAGCGAAAGAAGGGAAGGAGAGGAAAACGGAAGGGAAGGAGGAGAGAGAGAGAGGACAGAGACAGAGACAGAGAAAGGAGAAGAGGAGAGAGACAGAGAGAGAGAAGAGAGAGGAGACAGAGAGAGAGAGACAGAGAGAGAGAGCAGAGAGAGAGAGGAGAGAGAGAGGAGAGAGAGAGAGAGAGAGAGAGAGAGGGAGGGGGGGGGGGGCAAAAGGAAGGGAAGGAGGAAGAGGAGAGGAGAGGAGAGAGAGGAGAGAGAGAGAGGAGAGAGAGAGAATGAGGGAGAGGGAGAGAGACAGAGAGGAGAGGAGAAGGAGGAGAGAGGAGGAGAGAGAGAGAGGAGAGAGAGAGAGAGAGGAGAGAGAGAGAGAGAGAGAGAGAGGAGAGGAGAGAGGAGGAAGGAGAAAGACAAAGGAGGGGAAGGGAAGAGGAAACGGAAGGGAAGGAGGGAGAGAGAGAGAGAGAGAGACAGAGACAGAGACAGAGACAGAGAAATAGAGAGAGAGAGACAGAGAGAGAGAGAGAGAGAGAGAGGAACAGAGAGAGAAGGAGAGAGAGAGAGAGAGAGCAGAGACAGAGAGAGAGAGAGAGAGAGAGAGAGAGAGAGAGAGAGAGAGAGGAGAGAGAGAGAAGGAGAAAGACAAAGGAAGGGAAGGGAAGGGAAGAGGAAAGGGAAGGGAAGAGAAGAGGAAAGGGAAGGGAAGGAGGGAGGAGAGAGAGACAGAAAGAAGAGAGAGAGAGAGAGAGAGAGAGGGAGGGGGGGCAAAGGAAGGGAAGGGAAGGGAAGAGGAAAGGGAAGGGAAGGAGGGAGAGAGAGAGGAGAGAGAGAGAGACAGAGAGAATGAGAAAGGCAAAGGAAGGATAAGGGAAGAGGGAAGGGAAGGGAAGGGAAGGGAAGGGAAGGGAAGGGAAGGGAAGGGAAGGGAAGGGAAGAGAAGGGAAGGGAAGGGAAGGGAAGGGAAGGGAAGGGAAGGGAAGGGAAGGGAAGGGAAAGGGAAGAAAAGGAATGTTCTTTTTTTTTATCAAGCACCTCCTATGTACCAGTCACTGTGCTAAGCTAACTTATAAATATTATCTTATTTGACTCTCACAATAACCCTAGGGGGTAAGTGCTTTTCTTATCACCATTTTACAGATGAGGAAACTGAGGCATGCCGAGGGGAAGTGAGTTGCCCAGGGCCACACGGAGCAATAAATGTCTTAGGCCAGATGTGAACTTGGGTCTTCCTGAGTTCAGGCCCAGCATTCCGTCCATTGTGCCCAGCTCCCTCTGAGAAACACTAGCAAATGCTTGCTAATGGATTGCTTAGATATCCTGGGGATCTCCATTTGCGCACACGTCTCCCCCATTAGAATGTAAGGTCCCTGAGGGAGGGACTTTTGAAAAATCTCCAGCCTTTAGCATAGCACGTGGCAGGCAGTAAACGCAAAATGATTAACTGGCTGCCTGTGTGCCCCGTCAGGAGTTGCCCTCCCTCCTCCCGCCTCCACTAGCATGGGTGGCTCTGGGAGAATGGCTCCCATGTGCACCTAGGAGGAGGGACTGAATCCTTGTCACTTCTCTGCTCTTTCACTAAATGTCTTTCACTCCAAACCGATGCGGCCTTTCTGGCTGCCCATAAAAGTAACTCAAGGCTCGGGGGCTCTGGTGACCTGTAGGACACCTTAATCCTGAGGGTAGCTTTCTAGGGGGCCCACATGTGAGGGTACAGCCCTGGGGGGCGATGCTTATCTTTCTGGGCCTCGGTGATCACATCTATAAAATGGGGGGACTAAGGATTGGACTAAAATTCCAAGTCTAAAGTCATGATTCTAAGATGGCGGGGTCATCCACGTGGCTCCTGGCCATTTTGTCTTTTCTCGCCCCCAGCCTGCCAGTCCCCTGCCCCCACTCCCGCTCTATGGTTTAATTTATCTCTAAACCCCAGCCTCCACTCCCCACAAGCTCAGGAGCAAGGGCAATCATGAAGAAGGCCGTTCCCCTGGAGTGAGTTAGGAGACACTTCCTTTTAGTCTGGAAAGATTTTCAAGTGAGCTGGCCATTTTGCCTCCCATTTGCTGGCCTCCCACAGCTCCCTGAGGCGATGGGGGCCCTGGGTTTGCAGCTTCTCAGCCCCTGCTGGGAGAGAGGAGGCGGGCGAGGCGGGTCAACACCACGAAAAGAGCAATGGAGAGGGGAAGCACGCAGACCTGGGTTCAAGCCTTGCTCTGCTTCTTATGGGCTGTGTGACTTTAGGCAAGTCCCTGCTCCTTTCTGGGGATCAGTTTTCTCATCTGTAAAAGGATGGACTAGAAAATCTCTAAGCTCTTTTGCTATCATCCTTAATTAATATATGTGGATATTGTACGTTTTCAGGTTGTGTGTCATAGGGCATTTACCCAGAAGTCTTAACTCCCCTGGGACTAGGTGTATTGTTCAGCCCTACCAACTGGCCACCACCACCAGTCCACTAGCCCACTATTTGGCTGAATAGAGACGCTTTTTTTCAGCCATAACTGCATTGGGGTTTTCTCGGCAAACATTCTCCAGTGGTTTGCCATTCCCTTCTCCAGCTTATTTGACAGATGAGGAGACTGAGGCAGTGGAATGTGACTTGCCCGGGACCACACAACTTGTCAGTATCTGAAACCAGATCCGAACTTGGGTTTTTCTGACTCTAGCTCAGCGCTCCATCCACTATGGCACCCCCTGGCTGCCCTGGGTACCCCCGGACTTCACCAAAAGGATTTTAACCAAATCCTCTCGGTTCGGGTATTTACAACAAACTGCAAGAGATACAAGGAATGAGGGGCCTCTCGCCCGTAGCAGAGCCCACAGCTCATTCTGTATCCAAGCCCCTGGGACGGGACAGCCATACGCCCGGCGCTGCCAACTGGGCACCACAGCCAGTCAACTAGTATTCATCAGGCACAAGCTACGCTCCGAGCACCCAGCTAAATGCTGAGGATACAAAGAAAGGCAAAACCCAGTCCTCCAATTCCGGGCAACCAGAACTCTCCCAACAAGGCCCGTGGGGCAGATCAAGGAACAAGGCTTGTTCAGAAACACTCGGGTGATTGTTATAGAACAAACATCTATTTCTCTGCTAGGATCATTAAGCCGTAAGGTCCCAGACCTAGAAGGGACTTACAAGACCATCCAGTGCAATCTCTCTCCTCTTACGGTTAAGGAAACTGAGGCTTGCAAAGTTAACGATTTGCCCCATGTCACTTGGATAGCACCCGAGTGATCAGGTGGGATTTGGACCCAGATCCTTTGTCCCTGAATCTAACATCCTTCCATTGTGCTGAGCGGCTTCCCTGGTGCTTTCCTTACAACAGCCTGGACAGTATTCATACCCTGCTATTGGGGTTTCCATTTTACATACAAGAAAACTGACCTGCGGCGAGATAAAAGAAGAACCCATTTCCTATGGCACTGGGAGGTGGACAAAATGATTTCCTAATGACAGCTCTGTGAGACAAGTAGTAAAAGTGTTTCCTAGGCCCATTTATAGATGAGAAAAATGAGTCTCAGGTAAAGTCAACTCTCGGGCTCCCGATGCCAAACCCAAAAGAGATGGGTTCAAATCCTGCCTTTGACACGTATGACCCGAGTTTCCTTGGACAAATAATTTGACCTCTCTAAAGCTCCGTTTCTTAACCTGTCAAGGGGTGGGCTACATGGCCTCCGAGATCCCGTCTAGATGGAAATCTATGATATCTCTGAATAGAAGGCAGCATTCGAGGCTCCTCGAAGAGCCTACAGATGAAGAAAGGGGACGGCCCAGAGATGGAAAGGCGAGCTAGCTCCTGGTGGAGAGAGGGCCAGATGAAATTCTGCATCTTATCCATGTTCCACTCAGAGAAATTCCTGCAGCCCTTGGCTCCTCTCCCCACAATTCCTCTGGGCCCAGAGCCTCTGCGGAGCCTTCACAGAGCGCTACACTAACCATATGCTTGTCTTCTCTTTACCCCCATCACATTCGACCTCCAGAGCTGCCTGCAAGTCAGTTTGCCCCTGGCCCAGCCTCCCACTCCTTTGGCTCGAGACTTCTTCACTTATCTGCTTCTTCTGGCCTGCCCCTCCTCCTCCTCCCCCCTTACCCCAGGAGCCCAAGAGCTGGGGGGGGTAGGAGGTGGTTTCGGCAGCTGCAGCCCCCAGGGGAATTATCTCTCGGGATAATCGGAGGGATATCACATCCCAAATATTGAATTTTCCCACCAGCCAGCAGGGACCCTCCTTCCTGCCCTGAATTTGGAGGCACCCCTTCAGGTGGGGGGAGGGGCCTTGGGGGTTCTTCAGGAGGAGGGAAAGATGTGGTGTCCTAGGTTGGGGGGGTGTCTTGGGTAGCTGAGGGGCTGGCGGAGATGTACAGATTTGCCTCCCGAAAAGGGGTCCTAATGTCACCAGCCATTTTTATGGCTTCTTTACTCCCAAAGCACTTTGATTCCCAATCCACAGACTCAGAATTACCAGCTATTAGAGGCCCACCAGAGAGTCCGTCTTCTCGAGTGACTCCCCCCTGCCCACAGACATTTATTTGCCCTCCAGCCTCCAACCCCTCCCACTCTGCCCCGCTCTCCTTGGCAAAGACCCGACTTTTGTCCCTTCCACGTGTGATGTTTGAGTCTGTCAGCATCCGCCTTCAAAGCCCCTGTATTCTTGTCCTTTTGCCAGGGAGTCCCTCCATATTTATTGAGTACTTTCTGGGGGCCCAAACACGTGCCTCCATTGGCCCCATTTTCTGCCTTGTGTCTCATAAGTGAGCTCCCCCTGAGGGGAAGGGGGAAGGGGAGTCAGGGAATCCCGCTGACCGGAGCATTGTGTTATCCGATCCCAAGAGGACCCTGCTCCTTCTGCTCCCCAGAAGTCCACTTGATGGACTCCCAAGTTGCCACCATCCCCATTTTCCACCTTCTCCACTCCCACTCCTCAGGAAGTCCCAGAATCCTGCTGGCTACAGCCTTGCATTATTGGATCTCAACAGGACCTCGCTCCTTTTGCTCCCCAGAAGCCCCCTTGCTATTCCCTGAAGGACTCCTACCCTTCCGTTGGCCCCATTTTCCATTTTCTCCACTCCCACAAATGAGATCCTCATGGGAAGTCACATAATAAGGCTGACTACAGCATGATGTTATCAGATCTCAGCAGGACCCCCGCCATTCTGCTCCCCAGCAGGCCCCTTCCTCTTCCTGGATGGACTTCCAACCTCCCATTGGCCCCATTTTCCACCTTCTCCACTCCCACTCCCAACTCAGTAACAACACTCACTGTAACATTATATAATCAGATCCCAACAGGACCCCCCATTCCTGCTGCTCCCCAGAAATCCCCTTGATGAACCCCCCACCTCTCATTGGTCCCATTTTCCACCTTCTCCACTCCCATTGCTGAGGGAGTCACAGTCCTGCTGACTCCAGCATTGCTTTCTTGGATCCCAACAAGACCCCGCTCCTCCTGCTCCCCAACGAGCCCCTTCCTCTTCTTCCTTGATGGACTCCCGACCTCGGATTGTCCCCACTTTCCTCCTTCTCCCCTGTGACTCTTGAGCTCCTCTGTGGGAAGTCACATAATAAAGCTGACTACAACATGATATCATCAGATCTCAAAAAGTGCTCCCCCGCCGGTCCCTTGCGCTTCACTAATGAACTTTCAACTTTCATTGGCTCCATTTTCCACCTTCTCTATTCCCACTCCCAAGCTCCTGGATAGGAAGTCATACAACAATGCTCCCTCTAAAATTACATTACTGGATCTGGACAGGACCCTTGCTGCTTTTAGTACCACTATTTCCACAGCACTTACCATGGACCTGGCTAAGTACTAGGCTAAGGACTTTACAATTATTTCATATGATCATCTCAACAACCCCGGGAAGCAGGTACTATTATCATCCTCACTTAACAGATGAGGAAACTGAGGCAAAGAGAAGTTAAGTGACTTGCCCAGAGTCACACAGCTAGCAAATCTAGGAGGCTGGATTTGAATCCGTGGCTTTTTGACTTGAGGTCCGGTACTTTATCCCCTGTACCATCCAGCAATATCCTTGCTCTTCCCTTGTTGACTCCCTATTACACTTCCTGCGGTGTCTATTCCAAACCTTCTTGTCCATTCTCAATCTGCTTCCCTGGACACTCCTTCCCCCAACTCCTGTGACATCAGAGGATCTCCATTCCAACTTTCCCAAGAAAAGTGGGAGCCGTCAGTCAGGCGCCCTCTTCTCCCCCACTTCCATGTGTCATATCCCCATAACATCTCCTCCACTCTTTCCTCTTTTGCGGGGATCCCAAGGGAAGCGGGAAGCCTTTTCCTTACCAGCACTGACTCCTCTGCTTGGGCCCTGGATCCCATATTCTCCTGTCTCCTCAGAGAGCTTGCTCCTTCAATATTTCTTCAATAATTCCCCTTCCTCCCAATCTTCAATCTCTCTTTATCTTCCCATCCTTTAAAAAAAAAATCCCAACCTTCACTTGACCCTGTTGTTGCCTCAAGCTATCTTTCTATATCTCTCCTCCTTTTCTGTGCCAAAATCCTAGAAAAAGCTGCTTACATTGTCTCCACTTCCTCATCTCCCACTCACTTCTCAACCCCTTGCAGATTGACTTCTGACCCTGCCACTCAGCTGAAACCGAGCCTTCCGAGGTTATCAGTGATTTCTTAGCTGCTAAGTACAATGACCCTTTCCCAGTCTTCAGCCTTCGTAACCTTTCTTCAGCTTTTGGCGCAGTTGAGGACTCCTCTTCCCTGGGTTCTGTCTTCTCCTGGGGCTTTTGGGACATTGCTCCTTCTTGGTTTTCCTATCGAGTCTCCTCCCGTCGTCTTCTTGGCTAGACAATCATCCTCTTCCCACCCACTAAGCGCGGTTATCTCCCATGGTTTTGTCTTGGGTTTCCTTTACCCCCTAGCTCTCAATGACCTCCCAGTGGCTCAGCAGACCATGGCTCTCATGGTTTCAATGCTCAGCTCTTGGTGGATGATCCCCAGATCGACTCTTCCAGCCCTCACTTCTCTTCCGAGTTCCTGTCCTATAGCGCCAAAGAATGGTGAGCGTCTCCACCCGGCTGACCCAAAAGGCATCTCAAACCCAACGTGTTCAAAGCCAAAGGCGCTGTTCCCCCCCTCGAATCCACCCGGTCTCCAAACTGGCCCATTTCTGTCCAGGCCCCTGCCATCCTTCAAGGTACTCGAGGTTGACAATCTTGACTCTCCTCTCTCTCGCCCTCGATGACCAAGCTGGTTACCCCTCTGCCTGTGACAGCTCTGGCATCTGGTTCGGGACTTGACCTTCTTTTGCCTGGACTGCGATAGCTTTCTAATTAGTCTCCCCACATGTAGCCTCTCCTCCATCCAATCTATCCAAAATGCCAAGTGGATATTGCTTTAAAAAAACGAGATCAGAAATTTCACTGGAATAGGGGGCTCTTGGGTGAGGGAACGCCCTCCAACAATTCAGGTTGGCACCTGCCCTCCAACTTATGGTAGACTCTTATTGAATTGTCTGGGGTTGGGAGCATCGAATGATTAAATGACTAGGGTCACAAAGCCAGTATATATCAGAGGCAAGCCTGGAAGCCAGATTTTCTTTAGACTCTGAAGCCTCACTATACCCTCTTATCTCTTCAAATGGTATTTATTCCTAAAGTTTGGATCTGACCACGCTACTCCCCTGCTCCAGAAGTATCGGTACCTCCCTATTACTGTTTGAGTAAAACTGTTGTTGCTCAGTTATTTTTCAGTCACATCTGAGTCCTGATGATCCTATTTGGAGCTTTCTTGGCAAAGATACTGGAGTGGTTTGCCATGTCCTTCTCTGGATCATTTGACAGTGTGACACTGAGACAAACTGAGACAGACAGCATGAAGTGACTTGCCCAGGATCATACAGCTTGGAAAAATTACATACTCCTTTATCTGGTATTTAAAGTCCTGAGACTCAAAGAGATAGTCATGTACCACACAAAAAACACCAGACGAGGAGCCGGCACCCAGCATTCTAATCTGAATTCTGCTAGTAACTCACCCAAAGAGGAACAATTTGCAATAAAAACCAGAGGGGGAGGAGCTAACTGTCATTGGTACAGGGAATTTTCAGGTGAAGAAACTCCTTCCACCAATAAAGAATTTATTGGTCTTAGGGACCTTAGAGAGCTGTCTGGGGCACCATGAAGTTGAGACTAGACCAGGGTCACACGGTCAGGATGAGCCGGGGCTTCTTTGTTTCAGGATTAGCTCTGTCTCTCAGCTCACAAGAACTAACATTTAGATGGTGCTCTTGACACACGCCCCTTTGGGCCCAACAACAACCCTCTGAGATAGGAGGGATTATCACCCCATTTTGTCGATACAGAACTGGAAAATGAGAAGCTAAAGGGATCTGATAGATTCACACAGCCGCTAAGTATCGATGTAGGATTTGGGCTTAGGTAATTCAGAGGTTTAGTAGAATCCTGGAATCTCAGAGGGGGAAAAACCTCGAAAGTACTTTATCTCAGGAGATCAGCCTCTACCTGACCAAGAAGATCCTCTATAGCTATCCAGCCTTTAATGAGATAAACTCTCCTGATGCATTTTACATTTCAATATTTTTCATTGTTATGGGGTTGTTATTCATGTTTTTCAGTCCAATCGTGTCCATGTGGACCCTACTGAACAATACTGGAGTGTTTTGCTGTTTCCTTCTCCAGGTCGTTTTTCAGATGAGGAAACTGAGGCGAACAAGGTGAAGTGACTTGCCCAGAGTCACATAACTAGTAAATGTTTGAACTCAGGTTTTCCTGACTCCAGAGCTGCCACTCGATCTCCTGCAGTGCCACCTAGTTGCCTTGTTATGTTGTTTTCCGTTATATTGAACTTAAAGTGGTCTCTTTGCACCTCTCCCTCATTCCTCATTCTACCCTGGAGAGCCAAACAGAACAAGCCTAATCCCCCTTCTACAACTCTTTAAATACTTGAGGAGGACTTTCATGTCCTGGCCTGAGTCTTCCCTAAATTAAATACTCCTCCCCACCCCATTCAGTCAATTATCAAGGTTCTCCACAATCCTGATTGCTTTCCTCTTCCTAAAATGTGGCGCCTGGAACTGGCCATGATACTCCATTGGGTCTGACCATTGGCTAGATCAGCTCCCTTATTTTGAACTTATAGTTCTCTCCATGTAGCCTTTTTTCCAGGTGAATTATTAGCCTCCTCGATTTTATATTTGTATAGTTTATTTTTGAACCCTAGCACAAAAGTTTACATTTGATCCCATTGGATATCATCTCATTGAATTCATTCCATGTGCTTATTTTGTAAGATATTTTTTGATACTGATGCTGCGTCATCTGTAAATGTGATAACTGTGTCACTGAGGCGTTTGACAAAGTTAATGCTAAAAACGTTCAACAACCCATGATCAAGGACACATCCTTGGAGCACTCCATTAGGGACTTCCCTCCAAGTCGACATCGAGGCAGCTCAAACCCACTGGAGCACCGATCGGTAAATTTTCACTGAGATCATTTACACCTTAAAAATCAGCAACATGATAAATTTGGGCTTGATTTATTATTTGGTTGATTTATAGACTTACGAAAGTGTTGGTAATGTAGATTAAACTTAAAAATGTGTCCCGCATATGTTTTTCCCTCTCGGAAATCAAGTTGTTAAACATTTACCAGTGTGCCCCTTCATTGACCCATCTATCAGATTCCATTCAACAAGTCCAAAATCCATGTGAGCTCCCGTCTCTTCCTTTTTCTTCACAAGAAAAGCATGAAAGTCTTTGTTAAATGCTTTGCTGAAATCTAGATGGACTCTAACTCTAGCATTCGCCAAATAACCATCTTAGAAACCTTGTCAAAAAAGGAAATGAAATTAATTCAACATGACCCGTCTTTGTTGTTGCCCCGTAGCCACTCTTTTATTTTCTCAGTAATCATTCATGTAATAACACATTCCAGAATTTTGTCGGGAATTGAAGTCAGGCTCACTAGCCTATAGTTTGGAACAATATTTTCTCCTCTCCTATTTCCGCCCTCTCCCCAGTCTTTCAAAGACTGTGCATAGCAACCCAGCAGTCAAATAGCCCAGGTTGTGATTCATCTGGGCCTGGTTGTCTTGAACTCATCAATGAAGCTAGCCAATCTCTTCCTACCTCTTGTCTCATCTTAGGTTTCACCTCCCAGTACACATTTTTGTTCTATCCTCTCCATTCCCAAGAATATTTATCCTGAGCAGGGGATCTGATCATTTCTTTGTAACTCCTCTTTCCCCTCAATATAGCTTTAAGAACGCACAAAAACAAAACGTTTCTCATGGTTGTCCTTAACATTTCCCATCAGCCTCAGCTCATGTCAGGGTTCAGGAGTTCAGCACTATTGTACCACTCTTTTTTCAGGATTCCATCAATTATATTCATCTTTCTTTACCTGGCCTTGCTTACATTTTTTCATTGTTATTGTTGTTCAGCTCTTTCAGTCAAGTCTGACCCTCCTTGACCCCATTTGGGGTTTTCTTGGCAGAGATGTTGGAGTGGTTTGCCGTTTCCTTCTCCAGCTCATATTATGGCATAGTTTGCCATTTCCTTCTCCAGCTCATTTTACAGATGAGGAAACTGAGGCAAAGAGGGTGAAGAGATTTACCCAGGGTCACACAGCTGGGAAGTGTTTGAGGCTGGATTTGAACTGAGAAAGATGAGTCTTCTTGACTCCAACATGGGAAACCTCACCCGGCCCGGACACGGAAAGGATTGACAGATTGATAGCTCTTTCTCGATTCCACTGTACCACCTAGCTACCCACATTTTCTATACACAGCTTTCAAAAAAAGTCAGTTGGCAGTCAGTGAGTTCTTTCTACATTCACATTGATTTTTCCTTATCAATGGAAATGTTTGTATCTTCAGAATTTCTTTCTTGAAAGCTGACTTCTCTTCCAGAATTATAGACTAAGAAATGAACCCATTCTTTTTCTGAAAGCTTTGAAACCAGCACTCCCAAATCCTAGGGTATATAACAGAATAGAGACAGGCTGTGGCCCTAACAGATAAAAAGTTAGCTTTGGAGTTAGGAAGATTCAACTTCTTTTTTTTTTTTTTTTTTACACCCCCCCCCTTTTTTTTTTTTTAACACTTAGTGACTGTGTGACCCTAGGCAAGTCACTTAACCTCTCCTTCCCTAGGTAACATTCTCAGGCTAAAAGGTGCAGAGAAGGTGCCAGAAGAGGGAGTCTTCTCCCCAAGGAATTCATCAGACCAATAAAATCAATAAAATCGGATTATACCCAAGCTTCTCCCTCTCTATCATCAGTTCTAAGACAGAGCAGTCCAATTACCCCAAAGTTCAGCACTCAGTTTCTTCTCATTGGTCAGAACAAGTCCCAAAATAGCAATTCCCTTGCCGTTTCCTCCATGTTTTGCAAGATGAAATAATTTGCAATTAAGGCAAGTCAGGAAATTTGTTTAGCTTATCTGCTCTGGGCAAAGAGAAAGAAGCTGGGTAGACGTCCTCTAGCACTACCATTTTGCGTCTTCTCTTCCAGACTTGTAATCTATTTATTGAACTCCTCAGCTATCTCCTCCTTCCACCTAGGTGGTCTATAATCAGGGATGTGCTAGTAAAGGTTTGATAACTGTCTATGCGGGGGGGGGGTAGAATTATGCACTACACAATTTTAAGTTCAATTGGCACTCTTCACGTTATCCCCCTTGCTTTCTTAAGACTAGACCATCAACAAAACAATAAATCCAGCCCTAATTTATGGCGTTCTTGGGTGTAAATTTCTGGGGTGTAAATACTCTCACTGCAAACTAGTTGGTGCTCCAGCCGGTAGGACCTGACTCCAATTTTGTCAATTTTCTACTTCTCTCATAGGATTGCTTCTGTTTCTCCTTTCCAGATCACCACTCGGATGGCTCCCGCTTCCTTTGTCTAGTTCCTCGATCTCCTCACATATCTTGTTAACATACAGCACTACTCTACAGAAAGTCTTATTACAGTCGCAGTGATAAAAAGGTGAAGGAACAATGGATTAGACCTGAAGTTCCATTCTCACCTCAGAAACTTCCTTAGTTTCACCTCTGTCTGCCTCAGTTTTCTCATCTGTAAAATGGGAATGATAACAACACCTACTTCCTAAAGTTGTAAGGATCAAACATTATAACATTAAAGTGTTCTGTTACTCTTATTATTATTACCTATAAGGTCAAATATGCTTCTTTGCATTGAGATCTTTAACTTAGTATATTTGTCAACAATACTTTTTTTTTTTTTTTTTTTTTTGAGGCTGGGGTTAAGTGACTTGCCCAGGGTCACACAGCTAGGAAGTGTTAAGTGTCTGAGACTAGATTTGAACTCAGGTCCTCCTGATTCAGGGCTGGTGCTCTATCCACTGCGCCACCTAGCTGCCCCTGTCAACAACACTTAAGGGGTTTTATGGCAGATCCCTTGGATCGCTATACCTTTCTGCTGCTTTGCTTCCTCTCACACTCTAGCTACCTGATAGGCCATCTAACTTGGCAGATATACATAGACAGTCGCCTTCCTCCCTTCTCACGCCTTTCCAGTTTGAAGCTCTTTTGATTAGATGGGCAAGACTCCAGGCAAATATACTTTTACCAGCCTGGCCAAGAGCCTACATTAAAATCCATTGTCCGGAAATCCCACCCCCTTTCTCAGAGCCCATCTTCTTAGCCATCCTTTCAGTCCCTAAGTCTTCCTTGCTCTCCCCAAACTCCTAAAGTCAACTAATGGCAGCTGAAAACACCATCTGTGCCCTTCGACTCATCAGTTTCTTGCCCAGGACTTCACAGTCCCTGGCAGGGCCTCCTGGCTTTGGCTTCTGTCAGTTCCACTTATCTCTGTGAATCACCAGAAATGGGTAAGGTTGAGAAACAGGAGTTCCCAGTCACTTTTCAGACACATGTCCCAAGATGACAGCAGACTTCTCTACCGTTACTGTCACGTTTCAGGGCAGATGCCAACAAGGAGCCACTTTAACCTCTCACTTTGCCTGGCTGAGCTTTCTCTTGCCAGCTTCCTTCCCCGGAGCCCAACAAGTCCTTTGCTCTTGAGAAAGCCTCCTCTTCTTCCTCCTCTGTGGCATCTTCCCCCCTCCTCCAGCCCCCAGACACAGGACATGATTCCCTCCTGCCTTTTCATGATTTTTACCTCGATGGCTTTCATCCATTTTTATTTATTTATTTGTTTGTTTGTTTGTTTGTTTGTTTGTTTGTTTGTTTTGTTGAAGCAATTGGGGTTAAGTGAAACTCCATCCATTTTTTAAAAAAGAAACACTCCCTTCTCCCAAATGACCTGGAGCACACAGATGCCTTCCTTACTCCCTGTCCAGGAGGGAAGCAGATACACTGCAGTTTGACAATGGCAAATACAAATATCACACCCTTTATGGAGGTCACCGCAGAATTCTCCCTACTTTCTGGAAGTAAGATTCTCAGTCAGAGGAGAGAGAGCTGGAAGGAACTCTATAGGGCCCTATAGACTTGTGTCCTGGACCCCTTGGGCAGATTGGAACCCTTGGAAATTATGGGGACTGTTTCTCAGAATCATATTCAAATAAAGTTATCTAAATATTTGAGGCAGCTAGGTGGCGCTACAGTGGATAGAGCACTGATCCTGGAGTCCTTTTGACTCCAAGAGGACCTGAGTTCAAATCTATACTCAGAATTTTGATACTTACCAGCTGAATGACCCTGGGCAAGTCATCTAACCCCAATTACTTTGCTCCACCCAAAAAAAGAAACAAATTTTTAAAGAACAAGTTCAAGGGGGGCAGCTAGGCGGCGCAGTGGATAGAGCACCAGCCTTGAATTCAGGAGGACTGGAGTTCAAATCTGGTCTCAGACACTTAACACCTCCTAGCTGTGTGACCCTGGGCAAGTCACTTAACCCCAGCCTCAAAAAAAAAAAAGTTCAAGGTCCTCTGGTCAACACAAGAGAGTCTATAGATCTTTGAGACTTTTTTCTTGCATGTAGAGAGACCCTCAAAGTAAATCTGAGCCAAGAGCAGAGCTGGGTACAGGGCAGAGGGATCGGGGCTCCCCCAAATTGGAAGATTGACAAGGAAGTAAATGTGCAATATAAGGGAAGCAAGAAACTTAGACTTTGCACTCTTGTATTATTCAGGTGGTCCCCTCCTGGGGGAAAGTGACTGCCCTTCTAGCAGCGCTGAATGCCATTCTATCTTCAGGGACACAAAGCCCTTAGCCTGGATGCCTCTCGGAGGGAGAAAAGGGAGATTCACTGGAATGCTGGGAATTTCCCACTAACTACTCCAATTTCCCTTGTGAAAGGACTTCAAACTACAGGAAGATGCTACAAGTTGGACGACTTGAGAGTCCTAGAAAAGTGGGACTCAGGGGCAGCTGGGTGATGCAGTGGATAGAGCCCCAGCCCTGAAGTCAGGAGGACCCGAGTTCAAATTTGGCTTTGGACACTTAACTCTTTCTAGCTGGGTGACCCTGGGCAAGTCACTTAACCCCAATTGCCTCAGCAAATCAGTAAATGGGACTCACTGGAATTGTACTGATTGTTTCTAGGTTGCTCTGAGTCTTTTATGTGTTTTACTGAATTGCTTTTGCACTATTGTGAGGTCTTTTTTTAATATTTTTCCATGTTCTATGGGATGGATTCCAGGTTGTTCTATACCTAACAATGCATGTTACCTTGAGTGCTTGCAGAGAGCCTTGTATTTTTGTGCCGCTCTAGTCACAAACTAGATTTGGAGACGTCCCCAAAAGTAGACTGTGGCTGGGGACATAACTACCCAAGGAAGGGGGATATCTGGGGGCTGGTCTCCAAGACTAAACTGAGCCGTGGGAGCCCTGGCGGTGCTCGGCGTGCCGGGCCACGTGGGCTGCACGGGTGCTCTTGTCTGTCTTTGCCCTCTCTTTTCTGAGTCCTTCATCTGTGGAGGGGGCGCTTGGGCCGGGTCTCTGAGTGCTCTTTCCCTTTTACCGTTCAATAGCTAGTGAGAGCCGGTTATACTGCTACAGGGCGCTCCCCAGGAAGGGGCACCTTCGCCATGGGCGGTCGGCAGTTTCTCTGCAATGTACCATCTTTCCGTATTCCAAGAAACCCTTCTTTTGCAGATAAGGAAATTGAGTCCCAGAGTGGTTAAATGGCTTGTCTAAGGTCATGTGACTAACTAATTAATGGCAGGCCTGGGATATTACCCAAGTCTTCTGTCTTTTGACTCCAAATCTGCTTCGTCAGCTTGCCAAATTCTCTCCAGCAGGGCCCAGCTTGAAGGTCTTCCTGAAGCCCTTCATTTGTTCCAGTCTTCATTCCTTCCACATAGTCCTTGAGCTTCTCTCTGGCTCCCCTGATCTTTTTTTCCACTCAGTTTTCCCCAGATCTTTGCCCCTCCCCAGGTCCCCGGTCCTTCCATCCTCCTATGGTGTCAATCCCAGTTGGGTTATTTGGATAAACTCTCTCAGCATTTGGTTCTAGGGTGGAGAAGCTGAGGGTCCCTGGGAATGGCAGCAGCTGGGTGGGGAGCTAAGGGATTCTTGCCCCCTCCCCCTCCAGAGCCTCTCCTGTTACAGCTTGTTATTGTCACTGGAGACATGGAGCCGCAGGCCAGGACCCTGACTCCGGGGCTTCCCAGGCAGCCAGATGTTCTCAGGCCCTGGCTCACCTCTCGCTACAGGGGTTGGGGGAGGGGGTCTAGGCTTTCCACTCAACTTCCCCAGCCCCAAAGCCTCTGGTAGAAATTACTGACATTCTGAAAGCATTTGGGGCATGGGAGCTTAGGGGAGCTGATTCATTTACCTCCAGCAGCACCCAGCCAGATGCCAGCCCTGAAGAAAGGGAGGCACAGGGGATGGCAAGTTAATGGCAGGGCCAGTCTCTTACCCTATAGCCTGGATTCCCCTCCCCCCTGCCTTCCTTCCCTATCTCTTTAGAGCTGGAAGGGCTTGGAGAGATATTCTAGTCCAAATCACTCGTTTCACACGGAAGGAAACTGAGGTACACAGAAGAGAAATACCGCTTTTGTTAAAGGTGTCGGCTCTGGACATCAGCTCAGAACCTCCCTCTCCCCAAATGACCCTCCTAGAAGAACTCCTCAAGATCCATGTTACTCAGATGGGGCTAGTGAGAGGGTTCACGGGGTCTAGAGCCAAGAGCCTCTGGGTAAGGTTAGGAATGAGCTGGGGGTGACAACCATACTTCCCAGCGGAGAAAAATCTTACATTCATGGACACCGAAGTGCTGACTCTCAAATGGAGGGGAACTCCACAGTGTATCATGCTATCCCTGTGCCTCAGGGCTAAGACCAAACCCTTTGTAGCTCTGTCAGCCTTTTGTTTTATTCTAGATCAAGATCAAATCCTGGGCCTCAGTTCTCCTCTCTATGCTTGCCACTTCCTTCATGTCTGGTTAATAAGAGCTGGAAGTCTGAGTGTACCCCAAGCTCCGATACGAGTCATTGATCCGACACGAAAGCCTACAGAGCGAACAGTTTTAGACTGCCTTCAGAGTCAGTGTTCAGAGTGAGGGAAGGGCTCATGGGGCTATTCTGTGTCTCAGACAGGCCACATCTGTTCTGGGATTCATATTTTTGGGAGCACATTCAGAAAAGAGCAACCAAGATGGTGGTGGGGGGTCTGGCAATCATGCAAGGATAAGTTGAAAAAAAAACTTGGAATGTTTAACCTGGAGAAAAGGAAAGGGCAAGGGTGGGGAGATGAGAAGAGTCAGACGTTTTCTGCTAAGAAAAATGTGAAGAAGTTGAAGAGAGGCAGATTTTGGCTCACCATTCAAAATGCTAAAATAAAATTAAAACCACCTCCCTCGTGACTAGAGCCGTCCAGAAGGAGAAAGCACAGTCTCGTAGTGTAGTGAGTTTCCCGTATCTACGAGTCTGCAAGTTGGATCGGGATGACTAATTGTAAGGTTAGGGAAAAATTGTTGTTTAAGTAGCGTCTGGACCACTGCGATTGGGCCTCGGTACCCCAGTGACCACCTTTGTTCTCCATTCGGTCAGAGTCCTTTCAGTCCTTTGGCTCTCTTCTCACTCTTCAGCCTCCAGGTTTTTGTATAACACTGCTCGGTACGCAGGAGTAATGTCGTTGCTCTTCTCCATCAAGGCTGTCCCTTAATAATAGCACCAGCTAACAGTTACACAGGCTCTGTGCTGAGCACACAGGAAGTGGGTACTATTATTATCTCCAGTTTACATATGAAGAAACTGAGGCAAACAAAGGCTATGTGACCTGTCCAAGTCACCTAGATGGTGCTCCGAAAGTGTCTGAGGTCATATTTGAATTCAGGCCCAGGACTCTAGTTGCCCCTCCTATGTTCAAGCACAAATATACTCCTCTCCTCCAAAGAAGCCTTCTTAGATTGTCAATAAAATTAATTCACAATCCTCTCTAATTTTATCTTGACTAACAACAATCAGTCAATGAGCATTTATTTAAAACAGCGTTATGCTGGAGATAGAAAGGCAAAGCACAAGACCAAAACAACCCCTGCTCATGAGGAACTCACAGTCTTACAGGAGAGGAGGAATATGGAAATAATTATGTACGAGCAGGACACATGCAGGCTAAATGGGGGGTCATCTCAGAAGGAAGGCCTAGGGGGTCCCAGGATTTTGTTTAGGGTAGCACTTTAGTTGAGACTTGAAGGAAGCCAGGGAAGCCAAGAGATGGAGGTGAGAACATTTGAGGCAAGGGGACGAGCAGTGAGAACACTCCAAGGACTAGATGGGGTATCCAGTGAGAGGAACTGCCGGGAAGACAGACTGCTGGGTCACAGAGTACGTGCTATAAGAAAACGAGAAAGTTAGAAAGGGGCCAGGTTAGGAAGAATTTGAAAAGCTCAGAAGAAGGGTTTTTTATGGTAGAGGTAACAAGGAGCTCAGATTTTGTTGAAGTCTCTGTTGATACTTTTGGGGGGTATTATGTGTGGAGAATGGTAGTCTTAGACTTGTGCTTTAGGAAGATCACTATGGTGGCGGACCAAAGTGGGGAGAGCCTAATGGCGGGTGGCCCCACCAGTGGCTACCATGATAGCGAAGAGAGCCCGGTGGCGGGCGGCCCCACCAGTGGCTACCATGATAGCGAAGAGAGCCCGGTGGCGGGCGGCCCCACCAGTGGCTACCATGATAGCGAAGAGAGCCCGGTGGCGGGCGGCCCCACCAGTGGCTACCATGATAGTGAAGAGAGCCCGGTGGCGGGCGGCCCCACCAGTGGCTACCATGATAGTGAAGAGAGCCCGGTGGCGGGCGGCCCCACCAGTGGCTACCATGATAGTGAAGAGAGCCCGGTGGCGGGCGGCCCCACCAGTGGCTACCATGATTGTCCAGGAGTGAGGTGATGAGGGCCTGCACTGGCGGGGGGCAGGGGTAGCCATGTCAAAGTAGAGAAGAAAGAATATTTGAGAAGTATTGTAAAGGTAGAAATAACAGGACTTGACAATTGAATGGCTACGGGGAGTGAGAGAGAGGAAGAAATGAAGTCCAATGGTGGTTTTCAAGGCCGGGTGACTGAGAGGAAGCTGCTGTTCTTGATAGTAATGAGGAATTTAGCAAGGGGGGGGGTTGGGGAAAAGATAATGAATTCAGTTTTGGAAATGTTGAGTTTAAGATGTGCATGGGATATCCAGTTCAAGACATGTACCAGGCGGTTGGAGATAGGAGATTGGAGGTTAAGGGAAAGGTTATAGCTGGATAAGTAGATTTTTCAGGGCCTTCTCCTAGAGATGGTAATTGAAACCATGAGAGCTGATGAGTTTGCCAAGTGAAATAGAATAGAGGGAGAAAAAAAAAGCCCAGGACAAAGCCTTGAGGGACAGCTACAGATAGTCTCTATGACCTAAAAAAGAATCCAGCACAGGAGACGGCGTGCTCGGAAAGGAGGAGGACCAGGAGAGAGCAATGTCGCCAGAACCTAAGAAGAGGCTGATCCACAATGTCAAAGGCTGCAGAGAGGTCAAGAGGGATAAAGGTTGAGAAAAGGCCATTGGATTTGGCAACGAAGGGGTCGCTGGTGACTTTGATGAGAGCAGCTTCAGTTACATGATGAGGTCAGAAGCCAGATTGCAGAGAGTTAAGAAGAGAGTGAGAGGAAGTAGGGGCACCGATTTTAGACAGCCTTCTCAAGGAATTTAGCCCCCAAAAGGAGAAGAGGCACGAGCTGATTGCTCCCGGGGCTGGATGGATCCAAGGGAGAGTTTTTGAAGATGGGGGAGACATGGGTATGTTTGTAGGCAGTAGGGAAGCAGCCGGTAGATTAGTGGGAGGTTGTGGATGATAAGAGGGAGGGTCTCCTGGAAAAGATGGGATAGAATGGGGTCACTTGTACAGGTAGAGAAATTTTCCTTGGCAAGAAGGGGGCTTGCCACTTCATGTAAGACAGAGGTGAAGGAGGAGGGGAGGAAGGCATCCGAGTAATATGAGATGAAGAGGGGGGAGAAGGGGGAGCTCTCAGGAAATGACCTCAATTTTTTTTTTCAGTAAAAAATCAGGCAAGATCCTTGTCTGAGAGATTTGAGGAGGGTTGAAAAGGTTTGGAAAAGGCACTGTGGTAAATGAGATAGTGAGCCGATTAGGAAGGTATAAAAGGATTGCCTTGTCCCGGTGAGGGCCCAGTTAAAATTATTTTAAATTTGTAGTGGACTCACTCATCACAGTATAATGATGTGTTCCAGTTTCATTCAGCTGTGTGTCAGTGGCAAAGGCAGCAGTGATCCAAGACTAGGTTTGGGCAGGATCAGATCTTTGTTGGGATAAAGAGGTAGGGGACTCGAGAGAATAGAACAGTGCAGTTCTGAACTAGTTCACTGAGGGGTCACAATGGCGAAGGGAAGAGGATGTAACCACCGGTGTAGGGGTGGCGGTCTGGGAAAGAACTGAGGGGCAGAGGGATTGGAAGTTACAGCGTGGACAAAGAACAGGGCCTGAGCTTGAAACTCAGAGGGAGATGGAGAATGACAACAGATTAGGAGCAGATAAAGGAATTTCCAAGTTCATGAACATGGAAGCGGAACTTTTGCGGGTGATACTGAGATCAAGGTTATGACCATCTCTGTGTGTAGCCGAGACGGGGTGAAAGAGGAGGTCATGGGAAATGAGTAAGTCGAGGAACTTGGAGGTTAACGTTTTTGAGGGAGAATCGACGTGTATTTTGAAATTGGCTAGTATGAATGAGGGAAGGATGAGGGAGGAGAGAAAGATGACAAGCCAGGTCCTGAATTGAAGGAAGGAGAGCGGCCTGGAAGTTGCACATAACAGCTACATGAATCTTGATCGTGTAATAAATGGGAATGAAGGGAAGCTCAAAGGAGGAGAGACTGAGCTGGAGGGAGACCCTGGAAGAGGCACTGGGGAGCAAAGAGCACTTCGACTCCTCCACTTCCATGAAAGAGGGGGGCGGGGGAGAGGTATGAGGTAACTGGCTCTGCAGCCCTCGGCCCATTCATGTATGAGGCAGCTTTAAGTGCTGTACATCTGGGTACGGCCAACTTCCAATTATCCATGCAGGGATTATCCACATTGCAGATTCTTCACACACATGGCCAGCTAGTCCCAGCTGTGCAGATCCCGTATCACCCAGCCGGCACCGAGGCCGAGGCAGAGGCAGACATGGGGAAATCGTGCGAGGGAGATAGTGACATGGAAAAGCATCGCGCCATGGGGAATCAACAGACTCTCAGCTCTGACCCAGCTGGGGGAATTAGCCACGGATTTGGACTCTCCAAATCAATGTTCCCTTTCATTGGTACAGAAAACTGAGACCCAACACCAACAAGGCGGGGGCACCCAAGGGAATGCAGAGATAACTTAGCCTGGATAGGAGAACATGATAGTTACTGGCCAAATCAAGTCAACAAGCATTTATTAAGCCCCTACTGTGTGCTAAGCACTATGTTAAGCACTGAAAATACAAAGATAACTTCCCCCCCAAAAAGAAAAACAAATCCCTGCTCTCAAAGAGCTCACAATCTAATGCGGAACAAAGCACAAACGGTTATGTGCAAAGGAGCTATATGCAAGATAAATTGGAGCTAACAACAGTAGGAAGGCACCAGAATTAAGGGGGATCAGGAAAGGCTTCCAGTAGAAGGTGGTATTCAGCTGGGATCTGAAGGGAAACCAGGAGGCAGAGAAGAGGAAGAAGATTGTTCTAGACAGCCAGAGGAACTTCCCAGGGCTGAGTGTCTTGCTTGAGGAAGAGCAAGAAGTCAATGTCACTGGGTCACAGAGTATTTAGGGAGGAGTAAGATATAAAAAGACTGGAAGGGATCAAGGAATGAAGGGTTTTAAAAGCCAAAAAGATTTTGTATTTGATTTTTTTTTCTCCCTGAGGCTGGGGTTACGTGACTTGCCCAGGGTCACACAGCCAGAAATGTTAAGTGTCTGAGACCAAATTTGAACTCGGGTCCTCCTGAATTCAGGGCTGGTGCTCTATCCACTGCGCCACCCAGCTGTCCTCTACTTGATTTTGAAGGAAACAAGGAGCCACTCGAGTTTACTAAAAAAGCAATGTTGTCAGACCTATCCTTTAGAAGGGTCGATTTGCTAGCTGAGTGAAGGATGGATTGTAGTGGAGACAGAATTCAGACAGGGAGATCAAGCACTGGAGTGAAGTAATAAAGATCTGCATCCGGGTGGAAGCTGGGTCAGAGGAAAAGAGGTGTATATGAGGGAGGTCAAGAAGGTAGAATCAATATAGTTTGCCAACTGATACAATGTGACCATGAGAGGGGGAGTGAGGAACTGAGGAAAATACCTAGGTTTTGAGCCAGCGTGCCTGAAAGAATGGCAGGGCTTTCAACAGTCAGGGAAGTGTGGAAGAACACAGGGTTTTGGGTCAGATAAAGCTGAAGATAACATGTCCATGAAGCATCCAGTTTGAGATGTTCAATAGGTAGTTGGAGATTCAAAACTTAAGATTTCAAAATCACCTGTCTACACAAGAATTGGATGATAAATGACCATTGAATCTATGGGAGCTGAAATCACTAAGTAAAATAGTATAGAAGAAGAAGATTAAAAGCCCCAGGTTGGAACGTTGGGGAGAAGCCACAGCCCCTTTATGAGACCTAGAAAGAGCCAACCAAAGTGTTCAGAAAGGAGGAAAGCACAAAGAACAACATCACTGAAATCTAAAGAGAAGGGCAGATAGGTGGCGCTGGAGTGGATGGAGAAGGGCCTCAGAAGCTTGACCCTTGCTAGCTGTGTGACCCTGGGCAAATCACTTAACCCCGATTGCCTCTCAAACAACAACAAATAAAGCTAAAAACTAAAGAGAAGAGTATCAAGGAGAGGGCAATCAATATTGCTAAAGGCTGCAGAGAGGTCAACAAGAACGAGGACTGAAAAAGAACCATTAGATGTGGCAACTAAGAGATTTTTGGTAATTTTGGAAAGGGCTGTTTGACCTGAATGAGAAAGTCAGAAGCCAGACTGCAGGAGTTAAGAGTAAAAGGAGGGGCAGCCAGGTGGCGCAGTGGATAGAGCACCCTCCCTGAATTCAGGAGGACCTGAGTTCAAATCTGGTCTCAGACACTTATCACGTAAATTCTTACCTGTGTGACCCTGGGCAAGTCACTTAACCCCAGTTGCTTCAGCAAAAAAAAATGAGAGGAAAGGAAATTTTAGAAAGTCTTCTCAAGAAGTTCAGCCATGAAAGGGAGGAGAGATTTAGGTTGATAGCTCTCATCTCATATAGTATCTCATCTGTACAGATGAGGATGGACATATTTGTAGACAGTAGGGAAAGAGCCAATAGACAGGAAGTGATTGAAAATTAATGAGAGAGTGGGGTGGGGATGATGGTAAGAGGGGGTAAGAGAATACATGGAGAAGATGGGATAGAATGGGTCACGTGTGCAGGTGAAGGGGTTTGGGTCATTTCTTTATGAGACACAGAGGTCAAAAAGAGGTGGGGAAGGCATCTGGGTGATATGAGACGAGGAGGAAAGGGGAAGCGAGTTTTTGACAAATGGTCACAAATTTTTCAGTGAAATATATGGCAAGGTTTTCATCTGATAGGGTGGAGTACCAGTAATTGAGGGGCTGTCGTGTGGAGGAGAGAGAGAATGTTCTGCCTGGCCGCAAAGGGTGGAGCCAGAAGCAGTGGGCAGATGTTGTGAAGAGACAAATTTAAGTTTGATTTCAGGAAAACTCTTCCTAGTGGTGAGAGTAATGTCAAAGCAGAGTAGGACTTTCTGAGAAGCAGTGAGCTCCCCATCACTGGAGATCATAGAGAAAAATCAAAGGCACTGAGATCGAGAGCCAAAAGAAATCTAAGACGTCATCTAGTCTAACCCATCATTTGATAAATGAGGAAACTGAGGCCCCAAAGAGTTAATTTGGGCTATTTGCCCAAGGTCACCAGGGAGTCAATGGTAGAGCTGAGATTACAGATAAAATTCTTGGTTCAGTTTGGCTTCAGAAGTTCTTCCTAACACGGAGAGACTCTGTTCTTCTGGAACTCATAGCCTGACAAGAACCAGGAAGCTTACAAAAATCACTAAGTACCACAGGAGATGTGCAAAGTGCTACAAGAGTTGCTATTCCCCAATTGATAAATGGTCAAAGGATATGAGCAGGTAGGTTCAAAAGGAAGAAATCCAAGCTACCAATAACCATATCAACAAATCACCAATAATTAAAGAAATAAGAAAGAAATAATTAAAGAAATAAGAAATAAAGAAATAATGACGTTCCATCTTATACCCCTGAGATTTGCAAAGTTGACTTAACGAAGGAAAATGTCAAATGTTGGAGGGGCTGTGGAGAAAACAGGTCCATTAATGCACTATTGGTGGAGCTACCCATTGGTCTGCCCATTGTAAAGCAATTTGGAATGATGCTCCTTTGACTCAGTGACCCCCCCCAAAAAATAAAAAAAAAGAATAAAAGGATCCATAGGTACAAACAGATTTATAGCAGCTTTTTTTTTATTAAGGTAAAGAACAGGGAAGTGAGGGGAACCCCTCAACTGGGAAACTATTGAACAAATCATGAATGGCAATGCAGTGGAATACTATTGTGCAGGAAGAAATGAAAAGGATGATGAAGTCTGGGAAGACTCATATGAACTCAGGCAGAGGGAAATAAGCAGAATCAGGAGAGCAAAGGCAACTACGTGGTACAGTGGGTAGAGCTCTGGGCCTGAAGTCAAGAAGATCTGAGTTCAAACACGGCCCTACATACTTACTAGCTGTGTGACTAGGAAAGTCTGTCTATTCTCATTTCCTCAACTATAAATTGTTGGTAATGATCGCCCCTATGTCTTAAAGTGTGAGATATTTGGAAAGCATTTAGTAGAGTGCCTGGCACTGTAGGTGCTTAATAAATGTTCTCCCCCCCCAACATTGTGGATAAACTGATTTGAAATTCTAAGAACTTCGGTCAACCCAATAGTTCCAGATGACTGATAGTGATCTATCTCCTTGCAGAAAGATGATCTATGCAGGGTACAGAATGAAATGTTTGGTTTTTATAAATGGCTTTTATTGGAATTTGTGTTGTTTGATTATGAATATATATGTATATATGTTTAGTAATTTTTTTAATTTTTCAAAATACATGCAAAGATAGTTTTCAAGAGCAAAATCTTGTGTTCCAAAATTTTTTCTCCCTCACTTCCTGCCACCCCCTCCCTTAGACAGCAAGTAATCCAATATCTGTTAAACGTGCAATTCTTCTAAACACATTTCCACATTTATCATGCTGCACAAGAAAAATCAGATCAAAATGGGGAAAAATGAGAAACAACAACAAAAAAGGGGAAAATCCTCTGCTTTGATCCACATTCAGTCTCCCTAGTTGTCTCTCTGTATGCAGACGGCCCTTTCCATCACAAGTCTATTGGAATTGCCTTGAATCACTCATTATTGAGAGGAGCCATGACTATTTGGCAGAAGAGTCTTGTTTTTCTTTTCAAAAGGAAGGAAGGAAAGAAGGAAGAAAGAAACAAACAAAAAAAACAAAGAAGGTAGAAAAGAGAGAAAATAGTTTTTTGTTAATTGAAAAGAGTGAATTACTTCCAAAAAATTTCTAGGGGAGCTCAGCCAAAGGAGTGTTTTTGAAAGGAGGAGGTGGCAGGGTTCTGACGGGCAAAGATGGGGGCAGAGAGAAGAAATAGCTTAGCTAGAAGGAAAAGCATGGGTAGATTCTGAGATGGGAAAGGAAATTGTTGGGGAGAGATGATTAATACATCACATGGGTGCAAAGAACTGGGGGAGAGGATGTCACACAGGGAGAATGGGCATAATGGTCATGGAAGAGAAGACTGGTAAGGTAAGTTGGAGCCAAGTTATAAATTATAAATGTAGAAAGTAAGTAAAGTGTGTGTGTGTGCATGTGTGTGACTGTGTGTGCATGTGTGTGACTGTGTGTGTGAATGTGTGTGTATGTATGTATGTGTGAATGTGAGTGTAAGAGTGTGTGTGAATGTGAGTGTAAGAGTGTGTGAATGTGAGTGTGCGTGCATGTGAGTGTGTGTGAATGTGTGTGCGTGTATGTATGTGTGTGTGCATGTGAGTGTAAGAGTGTGTGTGAATGTGTGTGCATGTGTGTGTGCATGTGTATGTGTGAGTGTGTGTGCATGTGCGTGTGTGAGTACATGTGTGTGTGAATGTGTGTGAATGTGTGAGTGTGTGAATGTGTGTGCATATGTATGTACAAGTATGTGAATGTATGTGTGCATGTGTGTGTCCGTTGTGTGTGTGTGCATGTGAGTGTAAGAGTGTATGTGAATGTGTGTATGTGTGTGTGAATGTGAGTGCATGTGTGAATGTGTGTGTGCATGTGTGTGAATGTGACTATGTGAGTGTGTGAATGTGTGAGTGCATGTGAGTGTGTGAATATGTGAGTGTATGTGTGTGTGCATGTGTGTGTGAATGTGTGTGTGAATGTATATGTGAATGTATGTGTATGAGTGTGTGCATGTGTATGAGTGTGAGTGTGTGTGCATGTGCGTGTGTGAGTACATGTGTGTGTGAATGTGTGTGTGTGAATGTGTGTGTGCATATGTGTGTACAAGTATGTGAATGTATGTGTGTGCATGTGTGTGTCCGTTGCGTGTGTGTGCATGTGAGTGTAAGAGTGTATGTGAATGTGTGTGTATGTGTGTGTGTGAATGTGAGTGCATGTGTGAGTGTGTGTGTGCATGTGTGTGCATGTGTGTGTGAATGTGACTATGTGTGAGTGGGTGAATGTGTGAGTGCATGTGAGTGTGTGAATATGTGAGTGTATGTGTGTGTGCATGTGTGTGTGAATGTATATGTGAATGTATGTGTATGAGTGTGTGCATGTGTATGTGAGTGTGAGTGTGTGTGCATGAGTGTGTGTGTGCATTGCGTGTGTACATGTGTGTGTGAATGTGTGTGTGTATGTGTGAGTGTGTGAATGTGTGTGCATATGTGTATACAAGTATGTGAATGTATGTGTGTGCATGTGTGTGTCCGTTGCGTGTGTGCATGTGAGTGTAAGAGTGTATGTGAATGTGTGTGTATGTGTGTGTGAATGTGAGTGCATGTGTGAATGTGTGTGTGCATGTGTGTGCATGTGACTATGTGTGAGTGTGTGAATGTGTGAGTGCATGTGAGTGTGTGAATATGTGAGTGTATGTGTGTGTGCATGTGTGTGTGAATGTATATGTGAATGTATATGTATGTGTGCATGTGTATGTGAGTGTGAGTGTGTGTGCATGAGTGTGTGTGCATTGCGTGTGTACATGTGTGTGTGAATGTGAGTGTGTGTGTGCATGTGTATGTGTGTGTGCATGAGTGTGTGTGTGCATTGCGTGTGTACATGTGTGTGTGAATGTGTGTGTATGTGTGAATATGTGTGTGAATATGTGTGTGAATGTGTGTGTGTGAATGTGAGTGTGTGTGTGAATGTGAGTGTGTGTGTGTGAATGTGTGTGTATGTGTGAATGTGTGTGTGAATGTGTGTGTGTGAATGTGAGTGTGTGTGTGAATGTGAGTGTGTGTGTGAATGTGTGTGTGTGTGTGAGAATATTTGAATGTGTGTGCGTGTGTGTGTGAATGTGAGTGTGTGTGAGTGTGTGAATGTGTGTGAATGTGTGTGAATGTGAGTGTTTGAATGTGTGTGTGTGCATGTGTGTGAGTGTGTGAATGTGTGTGTGTGCGTGTGTGAGTGTGTGAATGTAAGTGTGTGTGCATGTGTGTGAGTGTGTGAATGTGTGTGTGTGTGTGTGTGTGTGAATGTGTGTGTGTGTGTGTATGAGACAGCACATCAGTGTTAATTTCTTTTGAGCTAGAGCTACAGGAAACTCATAGTGGAGGAAAGTCCCTTTAGCAAAGCAGATTGATGCCTTCTCTGTAACTTAGACTCTTCTGGAGTTGCCCGGAGCCCACAGAGATGCTCCTGACTTGTCCAGAGTCGTATGTGTCAAAGGGAAGACTCGAACTCTGGCTCTCTCTCCATGATGCCTTTCATCTTCAGATTAGCTGACAAGAACATTTCATGAAGCCCTTTGCGTATGCAGGGCCATTTGGATTGCACTTGACGCCACTCCTGGGAGTCAGAGAATATAAACATCAGGCTTCTCATTTTAAAGATGGCCAAACTAGGGTTTTGAGAGATTGTAGTTCTAGAACTAGAAGGAACTTTGGCAGCTGTATAGACCAACCCCATTCATTTTACAGAGAAAGAAGCTGAAGGCCAGAAAGGGCAAGGGTCTTACCCACAATCACACCGCCAATAATGTCTGAGACAGAATTCGAACCCAAGTCCTGTAATCTCTCTACCAAACCACATTTCCCCTAAAATCCTCAGAGTCAGAGAATGTTGGAGATGAAGGAAGTCTTTGAGATTCCCCAAGTTCAAGCCCCCATTTTACAGCTGAGAAAACTGAGATCAAGGTCCTGGATCTGCTCCTTCTTATGTCTCCCCTGTAGGTGCTCGGATTGAACAGTTGTGAGCACAGGACAGGAAGCAAGAGATTCTGGGTATGATTTCACCTCCCAATGACAGCTTGGTAGCAGTTTTCCTTCTGTCTGTGAAACTGTCCCTGGCAAAGTCACTGGGAACTTTGCTCCCACTTATAGGACCATAGATTTGGAGGCATAATGAACCTTAGACAGCATCTAATGTAACCCCCCACTAATTTTTAAGCGAGAACTAGAGGCCATCTGTTGGGAGCTTGCTCTTCTCCCCAGTTCTATGTCTCAAAACCTCTTGACATCATTCTCCCTCAATTCTTCTTTCTTTTACCCCAGCCTTGGAGGAGGAGGAGGTGACCCTTCTCTTCTCCTTGCCAAAGCCAACCACTCAACTTGTGCCTTTGATCCTGTGCCTTTAAGGAGCCTGCCCAATGGGCTGTCTCCCCACCTCCATCTAATCTTCAATTTCTCCTATCTACTGTTTTTTTTTGTTTTGTTTTGTTTTGTTTTTACCAACCAGCATGCCCAAGTCTCCCTATCCCTAAAAAAAAGTTTTCTTGGGGCAGCTGAGTGGTACGGTGGATAGAGCACCAGCTCTGAAGTCAGGAGGACCCGAGTTCAAATCTGATCTCAGACACAACACTTCCTAGCTGTGTGACCCTGGGCAAGTCACTTAACCCCAGCCTTAGGGGGAAAAAAAATCTTTCTTTTGAGTCTGTCATCCCCTCAAGCTATTGTTCTCTCTCTCTCCTCCCTTCCACAGCCAAACTCCTAGGAAAATCTCTGTATCCTTCCCTCCTGTCACCTGCCACTTATTCCACAGCCCCTTCCAATCTAGCCTCTGTCTCCATTACTCAGTGGAAGCCATTGGCCTTCTCCTGGCCTTCTGCTCTCCCTTAGCTTTCGTGACATTGCTCTCCCCTTCCCTGAGCATTTTGTTTGTTTGGTTGGTTGGTTTTTTTTACAGTTTCTCTGTGGGGTCATTATTCACGCCCCATTCCTAAACTTGGGCGTCTGCTCTGACTGGACCCTTTTCATCTTTATGTGCTTTTGAATGGGCTCTGATGATCTCAGCAGTTCCCATGAATTCATTTTTCATATCTACACAAAGTATTCCGCAGTCGACTGGTTGGACCCTCGTTTATTGCCTGAGCCCCAATCTCACCCCAATAGTGTCTCCATCTGGGTGCCCCACAGGCCTCTCAAACTCCATACACCCCAGCCAGGACTCATCATCTGGCCTCCTGCAGACCCTCCTCTCTTCTCTATGACTGTCCGGGACTCCACCGTCATCCCAGGCACCCTGGCTTCAAATGTTAGTGCCTGTCATTCTTCACTCTTCAACCTCACCTCTTATCCAACCTGCCTATAATACTTCTCTTTTGTATCGATTCCTCGTGGGCCCTGCCAGCAACCATGTTCTGGCCTTCATCACCTCTGAGCCGGACCATTGCAACAGCCTCCTCACTGGCCTCCCCGCCTCCAGTTTTCCCTTCTTCCATACAACTGAGGCAGTTAGGTGGTTCAGTGGATCGAGGCCGGACCTGAATTCAAATGAGGTCTCAGACACTTCCTAGCTGTGTGATCCTGGGCAAGTCATTTTATCCTGTTTGCTTCAGTTCCCTCATCTGTAAAATGAGCTGGCGAAGCAAATGGCAGACCACTCCAGTACCTCTGCCAAGGGAACGCCAGATGGGATCACAAAGAACCAGACCCGGCTGAACGAATCACGTTGCCCATCCAATCGCTAAACTGATGTTCTCAAGTTGCATCATTCCCCTGCACGCAAAATTCAGCTAGTTCTTCTGTTTCCCTGGAGGATAAACTACAAAATCCTGTTTGACATTTGAAACCCTGTATAACCCGCACATCACTTGCGTCAAAGTCAATCTAAAGAGAGGCTCCTAAGGAAGGAAGGAAGGATCAAAACCCACAAATGAACATTATCCATGTTCTACTGTGTTCGATCTATTTTGTTAAACCTTCCCCAGTGGCATCTGAATCTGGTTCGGAAGGCGTGGGGCGACGATTGCTCCCCTTAGCCCATTTTCCATTTAGCCACAGCCTTACACGACGTTCCTTCCTCTGTGTACGCACCTTTGTACGTTATGTTCCCTACCCTTGATACTTCTTCCTTATCTCATCTCCTTAACTCAGAACCTTCCTTTCAAGTTTCAACTTGGCTGCCACTTCCTACAGGAAGCTTCTCCCAATCTCCTCAGTTGTTTATTTTGTATTAATTTATCTAGTACAGATTATTTATCCTAGGAAAATGCCATTCCCTTGAAGGCAAAATGGTTCCATTGTTGTGATTTGTACCTTCTACATAATAGAGGAAATAAATTAAAATAGTCCATCTAGTTCGGTTTATAATATAGGACAGCTAGAGGGTGCTGCAGGGGATGTTCAAATCCAGCCTCAAATACTGGCAAGTTGGGCAAGTCACTTTGCTGTGTTTGCCTCAGTTTCCTCATCTGTAAAATGAGCTGGAGAAGGAAATGGCCAACTGCTCTAGTATATCTGTCAAGAAAACCCCAAATGGAATTAAGAAGAGTCAGACAGAACTGAAATAACTGAACTTCAATACAATCTGGGTAAGAAGACATGTCAATAATTCTGTGTTGATTCACAGTTTATTCTCTGGTCATTCTCTGGACTTCAAGTTTCTCCACGTTCCCAGCATGCTTTTCCCTCGGTCAAATGACCGAATCAAGGGATGACCTTTATCACACCCTCCTCCGGGCTGAATAAGGATTGAGGCCTAAGCCAGTTCCCAGGAAAACAAGAAAGCTTGAAGGTCCAGAGTATGACTGCTAGATCACTGGATCTCACACTTGTGATTCAGGTGAATCCCACAGATCACTCAGCAGGTTACGAACTCTTGAGAGAGCAACAGCACTGGCCCCGGAATCAGGAGGGCCTGAGTTCAAATCAGGCCTCTGACATTTAACACTTACTAGTTGTGTGACCCTGAGTAAGTCACTTGACCCAAGCATTAAAAAAAAAATTGTTGAGAAAAAGGGACTTGTGCAGAGGCCAAAGGTCACGTAGTGGATGACTTTTGATGAGCAGTTGCAAGTGAGGGCTTGTTTGAGCAGATATATACTTGAATGTGAGTCCACAAGTGTATGTGTTTGTCATATCGTGGAAGGTGCCTCAGTGTCCTCATCTGTAAAATTTATATAATAATACTTGAACCACTTATTGTATGGAGTTGTTTGGAGAAAAGCACTTGCTAAAGTACAAAGTTGGAAACTAAGACCCAGGAAGTCTAAGGGACTTGTCCAAGTTCACACATAGGGACCTCAGAGATTATCAAGTCCAACCGCCTCATTTTACAGATGAGGAAACTGAGGGAGAGTAACCTACCCTTGGTCATGTAGATAATAAGCCACAGGACTGGTATTCAAACCTAGGTCTCCTAACTCCAAATTCAAGCAACAGAGGAGAGTGGAAAGGGTGCTCATCTTGGAATCAGGAGACCTGAATTTAAATACTAGTGCTAGCACTTGTTAGCTACAGCATGTGGAGGCAATAGTGTACAGTGGAAAGAAGACAGCATCTGTCCTCTGGTCCGAGAGCCTGGGTTCAAACCTTGCTCGTGACGCTCGCCTTTGGTGCTTAAGTAGCCCAGTGGCTAGAGTGCTGGATCTGGACTTAGGAAGATCTGAGTTCAAATGGGGCCTCAGACACTAATTAGCTTTGTGACCCTGAGCAATTTCCTTGACCTCTGTCCATCTCAGTTTCCTCAATTGTAAGATCGGAATCATTAGCTTACATGAAGAAAATAGAGAAGGAGAAGATCAGTGAATTGGGCCTGCAACTAAAAAAGCTAGAAAAAGAGCAGCCAAATAAGTTCCAATGAAATACCAAATTAGAAATTCTGAAAAACAAAGGGGAGATTAAGAAAATCGAAAGTAAGATCAAGATCTTTACAGCATCTACCTCCCAATGTTGTCGTTAGGGTCAAAGGAGATATTAAATGTAAAGTGCCTAGCACAGTGTCTGGCACATAGTAGGTGCTTAATAAATGCTTGTTTCCTTCCTTCCTACTTACTATCAGGGGAATCTCAGGTAAGCCTCTTACCCTCCTCGGGCCTTGGTTCCCTCTTCTGTAGAATGAGGGTGTTGGATTAGATGACCCATCTTAGCTTTTGGAGCTTTGATCCTATGTGTGACCTTGGACAAGTCACTGCCCCCAGGCCTCAGTTTCCATATCAGTAAGATAAGAGGCTTGGACTAGCTGTTTCTGAGGTTCTTTCTAGCTCTAGATCCTTAGGCATGACCTTGGACTTACTATATGCCAGGCACCAATTCTACCCTTTAACCCCTGGCAATACTCAAAGATCCAGGAAGGACCCCTTTATAGCTCAGTTTCCTCACCTAGAACATGAAGGAATTGGGCAGTTCTAGATGTAGAGGTCTACGCTCTCTAAGCAAGGAGCTCCTCCCTCTTTGAGCTCCAGATTCCTTATCTGAAAAATGGGGACAATCATATTCTCATCCCCTATTCCACAGGGCCTGTGTGAGTACTTTGCGAACTCGTGTTCTGGAGAAACATGGAGTGTTGTACGAGCAGCTCGGGGACTGGGGAAGGTGAGAAGGTTCGGGGACCTTGAGCTGGGGATCGGGGATGATTCAGAAGGTGCTGAAAAGGGAAAGCCCAGGGAACTAGGGCAAAGTGTTTCAGATGGCTTTGAAGCAGGCATGCCAGGATCTCATAAGTGGCCCACGGTCTGGGGAGCCTCAGGGCCTGAGGCGTGATCCCTCCAGGGTGGGCTCCTCAAGTGGCAACTAGGTGGGGAGGCGCACTGGCCCGTGATCTTGCCAGGCGGGCAGGAAGACACCCTGGCACCGAGTGCCCAGCCACATAGCCCAAGAGTGATGGGAATTGAGAAGGGACAGCCTCAGAGGGCGGGGCTTTCCTAGAGCAAAGGTCTGGAAAGTGGAAGAGGAGCACAAATAACAGAGAACCAAATGAGGTCTCTGAAAATGGTGGGCATCCCAGGGCTGAGAGAGG